>NW_004797643.1:595588-626090 GCF_000002075.1 Aplysia californica | reverse complement strand
GGGGGGGTATCTAGCCAGACTAGATCAGATCTAAATTTACTGACAAAATTTAAAAAATATGACACTAAAACATTATATAAATAAGTGTCACGAATGTTATTTTACAAAGAAGATCTTTAATAGCAAGAAATAATCTTTATTTGCAATAGATAAGTAGACATTCATGAAACGTAAGTGGATAAGCCATTGTTTACTTCGGGCCGCAACGATCTTCCCGACTGGAGGAAAATGAGGCAATCCCCGTTTTAGTCAGGTTGGTTCGCGCGGCATTTACCATAGTTCGCAACAACGCATGGTAATGAAACTTGGCATGTGCATGCATAGATAAATGGCTAAAGAAGACGTATTTTCAAGAACAAAAATGACAAATCAAATAAAAAATAAAAAATGCACGGTAGAAACTTACCTTGAACTTCAACTCGATGCTGCTCACGAACCCGACGTCTGACAGTCACACAAAGCACACGACTGAACTCCGCGCCCTATTCTGAATAAATTAATACCGGATATGACGCAAAACAGCCCGGATGAGCGGCCCCGTGACCCTTCAAAATAGGGTACTTCTTCCCGACTGGCCGAACGAACACCCCGAGCCTGTGATGCGCTGCCGGGGAAGCCCGAACGCGGCCGAGCCGCCGATATGCGACTACCTACATTGTACTAGGTAGCGTAAACACGGCCTTGTGGGCACTCGCGGCCTTCCGACCGCATGATATCGGTGAAATCGGGGTAATTCCGATCGCTGTTTCTTTGCTCTTTCGCTATAAAACACCAAGTGCCGTACACCTTGTAAAAGTTCAGCTTTTCCTCGTTACAATGGTGTAAGTTGTTTTTATGTCCGATTAGTAGGAGTTTGAGAATCGCAGACGAAAGCGAAGCCCCTCGCAGTCGGAATGCGTGGTCGGCCGGTTAAAAAATTGACACGGGTGCATTCAAATGCTTCGCGGAACGAGGAATGATTAAATAGCGTCTTTTCATTGGCGGAGAACTGTAGAGCTTTACACGGGCTTTCCCGTGGTATGTGTTTTGCCTTTGGCGTCTAAATAGAAAGCTTTTAAAAATACAGTCGAACCTGCCCTGACGGTCACCTCTATAAGACGGCCACCTGTACAAACGGCCACTTTCAATTTCCCCCCTTGCGTTTTTTCTATATAATTTAACTGTAAAACTGCACCTGTCCAACGTGGCCGCGGCCACCATATTTCAGACTCCATTGCGCTTTGTCGTAAATCAAGCATTGGCCCCTGGCTTTGTGGGCGAGCCGTCATAATCTAAAAACCTGTCGTGTTAGGTTGTCCCTCCAACTGATCATGTTGCGTAGGCCCTCCCACTGTTGACCAATAGGTAACAAATTAATTTTCAGCTGCTGGGGAGGGAAGCTTGTGATCCCTCATAACCCATAAGCCCCGCTCAGAATCCGTAAACAAATTGTAAGTGAGATGAGTGGTCACTGTTTACCCAGTCCAGGGCTGCCTAAATCTACCGATTTTTCCGGTAGATACCGATTTTGGGCCTGTTCTAGCGACATACCGATAAGGTGTCAAAACTACCGGATTTACAATGGGTGCCGAAAGAAGAAAAAGAAAAAAACCCCGTTCTGCAGTGCTTCCAATCTTCTTTGTTTTCGTGTCAATCCGTACATTCCAAAAGTTCCGTGCTTGCCGCATCATCATATCAACCCCATGCGTTAGAGAGAGAGAGAGAGAGAGAGATCAGCACTTGCCTCCGTAACTTGTCAGAATTTACGGCAACTCTCAGCTATAAGTTGTATTAGAAACTGACAGATCGCGCATTTCATACACTCGACCATTGTCTATCTGTGCCGTTCGGTCGGCAATAGTTTTTCACGTGCATATCGGCTAAAATCTGTCTACTCACGATAGATTATCTTCCTCCTTCCTTTCATCCATTCATTCTTTCTGTCTATCTTCGGATTTTTGCTGCGGCTGGAATATCTGTCCGTTTAATTCAAAACCAAATCTGAAAAGGCTAATTATTGATTAGTCATGGCCTATATAAAATTCATGCCCAAGACTGCATCTGACTTTAAAGTTTTGAAAGAATGCCAATTTTTCATTGTCTCTCTTTAAGTTGATTGGTTTGAATTTAATGTTTTTTGTCTGTACCATGGTAGAAACTAAGAATCCAGTCCATACCGGATCATACCGTCTGCCTAAATTTTCTTTTTCTGTATTTTATACGTTGGCTTGACAGTTGTTGTTTTTTTATGATGCATAATATTTCACCTTATTTCTTTCTGCAGTGGACGAAGGTCCAGGCCATGGTCCCAGCAAGAGGCCCGAGTACAGGGGAGTTGTCCATGCTCTGAGGTCAATTGTCAAGTCAGACGGCTGGAGGGGACTGTATCGTGGAGTGACCCCCAATGTCACAGGAGCAGGCTTATCATGGGGACTTTACTTTTTCTTGTAGGTCAAGTAATGGAAAACAATATAAATGATAATAACTAAATATAATAATTTTAAAAATACAGATAGTTTTTAATGAGTCTACCCCTGTATGCACCCAGCTCTAGGTACTTGATATTTTAATCTAAGTACAAAGAATGATAAAAAAAGTTTTAAAATTGACCTGGAACTGACAGTATTCGCTTAATATTATATGAATAAAGAAATGACACACACACAAACACACAGATATATACACACGTGTGCTTACACGCAGGCACTAATTCATACTCTTATTCATGCACGCACACACACACACACAGAGTTATTTTCAGTACTGTCACAGACATAGTATTAAGTCGAAGTTCAATCTAATTGCAATCCATGCTTGACTTGTGGTCATTTATATCTGGCTAGCGATTTTGTCATCTAATTGTACAGCTCGTATTACTGACCTGTTTGCTTGACAGTTTCCACACTTTGTACATATTTCTTTTTAGAATTTTTAAATGTAGGTTAGTTTTTTTTTTGACGCCCCTGTCAATGCAATTTAGATAATTTAGGAGGCAAGATTCCAATCCTGCCTATTAGGGCCAACCGGGGCTGAGAGGGATGCATCATCCCAGCAGAAAGTTTGAGATACTCGATGAAAATACTCTCTCCAGCCGAGAATTGAGCTCAAGACTTCTGCCTGTTATAGTGAAGTGCCTCACCGCAACTCCACACGCAAGTCACATAATGTGGACATTCTAAGGGAACAGTTGGATTGATGAGTTGGCCTGAAAGTTGCAACATGTAATGCAGACAAGTTGTGTTCCACTGACTCTACAACACACAACACCCTGACTTGACAGTTTTTACACATAACACTGGCATGCAGGCCTTAAGTTACAACTCATAGTCTTAGCATGTTGGCCGTTTAAAGTTACAACACATAATATTAGCATGTTGGCCTTAACTCTTTATCTCCGGCAAGCTGCTTCCAGCCGGGCACGTTCCTTTACGACAACTTCAACATCAGATTAATTTTGGGCAACTGCCGAAAACAGTTCTCTTTTATCGAGATTTCATTCATTAAATGAAGAACTATAATAAAATAGATTAGTGACGATTTTGTCATTTTGAGATTTAGTACCAAAAATGAGCCCTGGCATAGTGGGTTTACCCCCCGCGTCGATAAAGAGTTAAGTTACGACACATAATTTTGGTATGTTGGTCTTAAGTTACAACACATAATTTTAGCATGTTGGCCTTAAGTTACAACAGGTAACACTGGCTTGTTGACCTTAGGTTACAACACATTTTTCATGCTCTGGCATGCTGACCTAGTCTTAAGGGAAGGTGGCAGTTAATGTTTCTAACTTTGTTATTAACACATCCCAGCATCATTCAGACTGATTATAAAACACTTTAGGAGTTCAGACTGAAAATCAAATAACAAAATTTATTCTTTCTTTAAGGAACTTGAAAATATTTCATGTTTTGTGGGTACAGAAGCAATTTTGACTCAATCCGACCCACGCTCTCGCTCAATCAGTTTATTGACTAAAGTGCTTATATTTTCACATAAGCACACTAACAATAAAATCTGTGATCCTGGGTGGGCTTTTTTTTTATACTTGAAACCTCTAAAGAGATATTGAGGATAACGTCATAGCTATTTATTGACTCTATTAATTTTTGCATTTTCGCATCAACTGAAGCACTTGAAACTGCATTTTTCTAAATCGGTGAGAGATATAAAAAAAGCCCAACCAGGATCACAGAAAATTCATTTTCATATAGTCAGGCCAAATATAAAAGAAATCCTTCTTTTGAGTTTTAAATGAGATTCCGGGCCGCAACCCATACCCCTGAATTTTTTTCGTTTTGAAAAAACGCACTGATTTTGTCATAACTTTCTAACCGAAACAGATAGGAGCGCATGAATTGAATTGTATAAAAACAATTAATCATTTGTCAATGTACCCAATTCTTTTATATCTAATTTTAAGAAAAAGGTCCCCCCAAAATACAGTTGATAGTGATGCAACAGAGAGGTCAATTTAGCGGTAGTATTGACTGAAAAGAAGAAATTAAGGGAAATTTGTCGAAAACATGCAACTCCAAGTTGCCAAAAGTGGAAAACAGAGCCATAAATTGCAGGAGTTCTTTATTCCTAATCAGTCCCTCTTCCGGGGCAGTAGAGACGTTTGCCAGTCCAATTTTCCTCCTCTAAAAGATGGTTCCTTTCCTGTTTTTCTAAGCCACACCCTCTATTCCAGTCTTTGCCCTCTATATTTGCGTACAGTCCCTTCTGATGCCCCTGTCCGTGGTTTGGCTGAGACCTGTAACTTCAGAAACGGCATAAACGTCTGGGTGCCAAGGGCCCCCAACTTCCAGTCTGCAGTAATGATTGCAAAAGCAGCTTTTACTCTTGGTTTGTTCACAAAGACCGTCTTAGGGCACTCACTGCTTCAACCAGGTGTGAACATACGGAAACTCCCATTCTGTTTTTGTGTCACACCAGGCACATACTTGATCTCCATTAGCTCATCTGTGATGCACAGGCTTCATAAATGAGGGGGTTTGAGGTGGGCAGAAAGCCTTCCCTTGTGTGATGGTGCTGTGCTTCCTTTGCTGCTGCTTCCTTTGCTGTAACGCCTTTTGTAAAAGTAGAGTATAACACAGATAGCTCGAATTAGTTGGAACTGGCCTCATTAGTTCGAGGCATCCGTAGTTCGAGGGATCAGTAGTTCGAAGGATATTTTTAAAAGATAAGGAAGGGGAAAAAAATGGTACCGCAGGCACAGTTCTACGGATGCGTGATTTTGAGTCTTCTGTGTTTGATCTGTCTGTGCTATAATGTAAAAGCTCCAGTTGTTTTCACCAGTAAGTGGGCATCTGTCATGATGTGGGTCTCCATCTGTGCTGGTGCTGTGCAGCAACGTGGCCACCACTGCTTCTCACATTAGCAGTGGAAAGAGTTGAACGACCCCAGAGGTTTTGTGTTATAGGACTGGAGCTAGGCGATCATAAATCAGGCAGCGCAGCCCAAGAACTACACACCTTGCTTGTGGGCTGGCACACCGGCCGCTCAGGCTTCGGCCCACAGCAAGCAGTGACCTTCGTAATGATAATAATGATTACAACGGCCACGGCTAGGTGGTCTCTTTCTCCCTCTCCCCTTCTCTCTCTCTCTCCCTCTCTCCCTCTCAATCTCTCCCTCCTCTCTCTCTCTCTCCCTCTCAATCTATAGATATCTCTCTCTCTCTCTCTCTCTCTCCCCCTCTCCCTCTCAATCTCCCCTCTCTCTCTCTCTCTCTCTCTCTCTCTCTCTCTCTCTCTCTCTCTCTCTCTCTCTCTCCCCTCTCTCTCTCTCTCTCTCTCTCTCTCTCTCTCTCTCTCTCTCTCTCTCTCTCTCTCTCTCAATGGTTTAGCTTCCCTGTGTTTGTGTTCAAACTAATGGACATGTAAAAAATTATTCTAGACAGACAAAAACGATGGAAAGACAGAAAATTGAGTTGAGTTAGAGTTTTACGGAAATGGAGGGCACACACTGGTATGTTGTTTTTTTTTATCTTGACACCTTTTCATAGGATAAAATGTTTGGTAAGCTAGCAATCCATGCCCTACATTCTGTTTCATCCGAAGGAAATCCATACAAGGTCACTTTTTCTGCACCTTTCTGACTGTCATAGCCAGTTTTGCATCCACCAACTGAGCATTTTCTTCCCATTGTTGTTCTTATTCCTTCAGTTTATTTTGAAGGTGTCAGTCACGGTCCAACAGAGTCATAACCACACATGATGAAAGCAATAAATAGGCCTAGAAGAGAAGCATGTAAGCACTGTGAAAGAACAGATATTAATATGCAATGCAGGCCGGGAAAAACACAAAGGAGCTCCCCCATAATTATGATCCGTATACTTTTCCCTACCTAACAAGGGTGGGCCCCTAGACGCTCAGAGTCTAGATATATAGATTTATATCTACATGGTCCTTTTAGCCTATTGTTTGTGTTACAAACTAATCTAAATCTAAAAGTAGATCTAGGGATAGGATGGGGAGTTGGTTTTTATTGGTTGTTTGCATAGAGAGGCTCTAAGTCAGTGAAGACTGTGCGGATAAGGAGGGGGGCCTCCACTGTGTAGACATGGATTTTAGACAGATATGAATTAAACTTGCACGGTCAAAACTTCACTGTAGGTTTAATCTAAACACGTACACTGATGGAAGAGATATTTGATATTCACACAATCCAGATGATTTGAAAAAAGCATTGAGTACTATGGTGATGAAGAATCTGAAAATGAACAGTAGGCCTACAGTGCAGCCAAACAGCACTTCAAATTTGCGATCTCAAAACTGTTGGTCAATCTTAATTAATGAATTAATTAGTCACCACTTCTGTTCCTCAACACACACAATGATGTAGAAAATATTCACATAATCCAGATGACTTGAAAAGCAAACTGCATTAGGCAGAAATAATCCAATGTCAAAGCATGAGCAAACAACAATTCAAACTGACCGCCGCACCCTGCGTAGGCTTATCACTACTAATGATCTACAAGGTTGTGGGCCTACTACACGGGTGTGTCAGCCCACAAGGAATCTAGGTCAGTAGCGCGCAGATGGCCTGATTATATGACCGTCTAGGACTGGAGACATCCAATGTTCTCCTGGTTGAAAAGAATAGAAGAGAAAAAAATATGGAAAAAGCCCATAAGAATAAGGATTTAGGTGTTGTCATTATCCTCTGCAAACAGAAGTTAGTATCCGATTCAAATCAATAGCAAAATTGTAATTGCAGACAACAAAAAAAACCCATTTAACACTCTAAGCAGCAGGGAGTTATTTATACACTCGAACCCTGCAAAATGCCACTCTGTTTTACTAGCCCAGCATTCCAGCAGGTTTTGCCAAAGAACGAAAAGGAATGCCTTTATATAAACATAGGCTACTATTTGCCCCCAACCTGAAATGAAGCCTACTAATGTTAATTTTCCCCACAACCCCTTCACTCTTGGCCACCAGAGGTGCCGCGTACACAGTCAATACAGTGCACACTACACACCAGCGACTCAGCAACTGTGTCATTCCCCCAACCCCCCGAAAAAAACACAAAACAGAATAAGAAGGAATTGGGTGCGATCGCCATGAATTGTGGTGTAAGTGAGTATTCCAAAATATAGTTCAATATAAGACTACATTACAAATAAATGCCGAATGTTACCATTGAACTACTGTAAGATTATAGCACGGTCAATTAAAAATTGCAATTGTAGGGCCTATAGAATCTATATTCATGATCTAACCCAGCGATGAACAGCAGTTTAACACACTTGTAATTTGATATACGTTCAAAACAGAGCACACAAGTTAATAAGACATAATCTTATCTACTTGTGTCTACAGTCCGGAATTGAAGATTTTCAGCTTTTATTTTTAAATTTATTTTTTCCCGCTCCAGTGATAGCTAGATTCTAGATCTAGATGTATAATATACCGGTACGAAAACAATTGAAGGAAAACTGAAAACTTCAAACTGGCTATAGAAATTGGCCAGAATCTATTACTAGATCTAGCCCCAAACTAAGCATAGTCAAGTCATAGAGAAAAGAGAATTATCCACGACCACTGAAGACTGTAAAAGTGAGGGAATGTGGCATTATGTGGTTAAAATTTTGTCTGTTCTTCTTGGTCAGTTGATCAATAAAATATCAAAGCAGGTCAAAGCTCATATTATGGCTTTGCAAGTGGTTCACAAACTCACAGCTTTGCACTGTGACAAGGCTACTTGTTCCGAAAATGCACACACCTCCCTTCCCAAAAAACTTGCTCATACTCTTCATCAGTTCTCCCTGAACTAAAGTAATTCCAACATTCAGCTCATGAATTGAACTGCTGAGTATTGCCAATGCTGTTCGTAAAACAAGCCAGCCCAAGTAGTGTGTCCTAATCCTAATTTTAGTAGGCCATTACTTGACTTGCACTAACTTAGACGTAGGTCAGCAAGCAGCTGATATTATGACTTTCGATCGTATTAGGCTATACAAGTTCAAAATAAAACACCAGTGAATGAAATATACTCTTACCTGCTCAGGATATCAGTTGAAACAGTCAAAGCAGAAGAATTTCAGTTATTCTTCCTCTTTTTCAAGTGACATTCGCTTACGAAAACCCGGATATGTGTTGTGCGCGGGTGACAAAACACGCAGACGTTGCATCCTGGGATTGAAAGCTTTCTGTACGAATGGGAAAAACGTTGGAGCTATAAATAAACCGAAGCGTGTGTCCTTGACTCGACGAAAGTTCAGTTTGACCTCCGCGCTGAATTACTAGTTAGCAGAAGATCTACTAGATTGTTTTGGTAGAAAATCAAAGGATCAACAAAGCAGAAGTTTTCATTACTTCTGAAATTTACCTGTAATTTGAAAGAGGGGGTACCTACTAAAATGATTGACAGTGACAGCGTATTTCATAAATGTGTTCTTGGTAAAAGTAACACGTCAGATCTATTCCCAATACGTTGAAGTAGCCGATCCGATATAAAGCCATAAATCAATAATTTTTGCCAAACATTGTATTTTTTCCCCTGAATATTCCCCGTTGTGTACCTTAAGTTGCAACACCTTCACACTGGCATGTTATGTTGGCTTTAACTTATAGCACTTTTTTTTTACACTGACATATTGTCCTTAAGTTACAACACATTTTTTTTACACTGACATATTGTCCTTAAGTTACAACACATTTTTTTTACACTGACATATTGGCCTTAAGTTACAACACATTTTTTTTACACTGACATATTGGCCTTAAGTTACAACAGATGAGAGTTTCATTACACTTGTTGACCTAGCCATTACAATAATGTCACCTGACTTAGTATGCTGGTCACTCAACAGTTACAACACAACGAAGACCTGGATGCAAGATGGGAACACACAGAAAAATCTGGGACCAGGAAAGCACATGTTGATTGCCAGCTTAGCAGGTGAATTTGCAACCAGGATACGTAGTTTGATGTTCAAAATATCTTTTTTGTATGATCAGTTGCATTTTTTCATGTTCAAATATTTGTTGAAATGTTCAGTTGCATTTTCTGATGTTCAAATGTCTGTTGAGGGGTTTACCCGTTTGTTGGGATGTTCAAAATTAAAGTCTTCTGAGGTGGTCAAATGTCTGTTAAGATGTTCTGATGATTGTCTGTTGAGATGTACATGTGGGTGGTTAGCAGGTGCTCTGTTGTGGTGTGCTTCTTTTTCCTATCAAACATCTGTTGTTCTCATTTCTCCTCCTTTTTTTTTGTGTTTGTTACTCTCTTGTAACACACCTAATCTTCAGCACTGAAATGACATAACTAGTATAATTGCCGGTAAACCCTCACTAAAAACACAAAGATCTATATATATATGGTCTTTATGCCTGATGATTGTTGTTCATTGTCTGATGTTGTTGGTGGTTGGCGGGTGCTCTGATGTGGTTTTCTTTTTCTTTCCTATCAATCATCTCTATAGTCCTTATCTCCCCTCCTTTTTTATGTTTGTTACTCTCTTGTAACACCTCTAATCTTCTGGCGCTCATATGACCTTATGCAGTTGCAAGCGCCATTAAAAACCTCTACTAAAAGAAATTTAAAATATCTGTTGAGACGTTGAGATGTTTAGCAGGTGCTCTATTTTGTTGTTCTCCTTCTTTCCTATCAAGCATCTATTGTTCTCATTTTTCTTCCTTTTTTGTGTTTGTTACTCTCTTGTAACACCTAATCCCCAGCCCTTAATGACATAACTATTAAAATTCAGGGTGTCCAGCAAAGTCGTAAAAAAGTCGTAAACTCGGCACCCTGTCGTAAAGGTCGTAAATGGTAGTAAATTTGCCTTGAAGGTAGTAAAAATTTGGTAAACGGTCGTAAATTAGCCTGAATACTGAGTGATGAAGCCAGCAAGACTTTTCAGTGAACCCTAGCTGCGGACATGACTCCGTTTTTGCAGGTCGCGATTGTGATATAATTATTCATTCACCTTTTCCCCGTCCGAGAGTACGTTTCACGCGAAAAGCCGGCTATGGCGGCAGGTGGAAGTGTATGTGACACCGAGGCTCGATCGGGAAAATAAAGATATACTTTCGCTTTCGTTACCACCCTGAAATTTAGCGAAGATAAACTGATAACGCAACATTTGTAATATTATGCAGGTTGTACAGTATAAACGCTGTGTCGCCGTGCAAGCAAAATTTAATAATTACTCGAACTATTCACCATGCTGTCACTTGTGGGGGGGGGGGGGGTGAAAAGAAAATACAAGCTTTGTCTGATTTTTAGATTGTCGGGTTCGCCAGCGTGACAGGTCAATGAACCTTCGCGCAAGGCACTACAAGGTACAGCATCGGCGAGCACCGGCGTTTGTTGGGGTCGCCAAAGTTCATTAAAAAGTCAAGCGTTGCGAAGTATAGGACTACGGAGTAGGGCAGGGATTATTGATTTTTTTAAAGAGACACTCGGGGGAGGGGGGGAGAGTGGATGAAGGCAACACTAGAGGACAAAAACTGTAAGCAAATTTCAGAATTTTGATTAGATTTAGAGGCCTCTGCAAAGCGCGCGTTGGTGCAGGCCTTGTATGGAATCGGGATCCTTCATACCCTGTAAGCCGTGTTATTGAAATAGTGTTCGCATTTCATTTGTTGGGTGATAGTAAATTAGAACAATATTGTAGCTTTCTGTTCAAGACTGGCAGATTTTCAGTGCCACTGCCTCTTGCCCTCTCACAGTTCTTACACCTCTCACACTGAATAGGATTACTCGAGTCATTACGTGTGTGTGTGTGTGTGCACACACACGTTGTTGTTGTGTAACATGGCCCTGGAAAATGGAGAAGCCAGTTTGGCAGTCACCCTGTGTGTACACATTAGGTATAAATCTACCCCCCCTCCCCTCCCACCTCCACCACGGCAGTGCTACTGACTGAAACGTCTTTAGGCCATTCCCAAAGGGAGGATATTAACATGTTCTTATGCATAGTAGAATTGTAAATGGGCTGATTTATTAATGTCATGCTCATACTATGCTGGACCCGCGTAGGGGAAACTGCTGCCTTTTCTGTCCTCTTCTTTACTATCGTCATTTTCCTCTACTTCTTTTGTATGTTTGTCACACTTGTGAACTACTATTTCCGGGGTGCCTTGATAGTCGAAGCTTGGACTTCTCTGTTGACATCCACCCCTTGTCACTCATTTCACCTATGCAGTTGCGAGCGCAGTAAAAACCTTATTAAAACTAAATCTAGCTGCAAGCAAGCTTGCGATCGTCTGTCTATCCTCCATTTTGTCGACTGGACTTTGTTGTGTGTTGTATTCGTTCCGTATGTTATGTAATAATAATATATATGTTATTGATGACGTAAATTAACTCCCTTTTCGAGCTGGTGTGGGGCTTGATTTGCTGGGTAGTAAATTTTTTTCTAGGTAGTACATTTTTCCAGGAAATATTGCTGGACACCCTGAAAATTGCCGTAAAAAACACAGACTAAGACATATATGGTCTTTATGCCTGATGGCTGTTGTTTATAGTGTAAGGTTGTGGGTTCGACTAATAATTTCATGAATCAATTTTTAAAAAAAAATTTTTTTTTTGTCCAGGTTTAGCCACCCTGAGTCTAACCAACCCAATCTGGGTGTCCAAGACCCGCATGTGTCTGCAGTACGGCAATGGTAGCCCGGGCCGGGTCCACTTTGTCGGCATGTGGGAAACCCTGGGGAACGTCTACAAGTTTGAGGGGGTGCGCGGCCTCTACAAGGTGAGATAGCGGGTGGTTGGCGCGTGCTCTGTTGTGGTTTGATCCATCTTTCATATCGAACATTTATTGTCCTTATCTGTTCACCTTGTTTTCTTTGTATATTACTCTCTAGTAAGACATTCTAATCATGGGTGGTTGGCAGGTGCTCTGGTGTGGTTTGCTCCTTCTTTCCAATCGAACATCGACCGTCTTTATCTCCCCTTCTTCTTTTTTATGTTTGTTACTCTCTTGTAACACCTCTAATCTTCTGGCGCTCATATAACCTTATGCAGTTGCGAGCGCCGTAAAGTCTCTACTATAACTGATCTGGGAGTGGGTGTGCTTTCTCTACTAAGTGAGACTGTGGGTGCTTTTGTGTTTTGCTCCTTTTTTCTTATCGTACATCTACAGTGGAATCCTGTTATAACGAGAGGGAGGGGACTAGTGCGAAATGTCCGTTATAACAGGATTCTCGTTACAAGGGATGGTGATTTGTTCAACATGATCTCTAGGTCTAACTTGATAAAAAATCGAATCAG
This sequence comes from Aplysia californica, assembly GCF_000002075.1. Lineage (NCBI taxonomy): Eukaryota > Metazoa > Mollusca > Gastropoda > Aplysiida > Aplysiidae > Aplysia > Aplysia californica. The sequence goes on along the minus strand of NW_004797643.1, from coordinate 613,388 downwards.
GTTTCTTTCTCTAGCACTAGCAATGTTGACAAATCGGCCTTGGCGATCAGAAAGAAGGGTTCTGGCTCAAGGCTTACTCGCCCGCTATGTTGTCCCCACACCCTGTGGTGCGTTGCGTCTTCTTGCGTACGTCACACAGTCACTCCATCTATCTATCACAGTATTGTGACCTCTCCATCCTGCACCAGAGAAGTGAGAGACACGGTAAGCCTAGATAATATAGCCTGGGCTGGCCTATCACGCGATGCGTTCTGCCACACCCTCCCCTCTCATTAGCTCCGGCCTTCATTGTTGGTTCACGTGGGCTCTCCTATTCTTTGTTTTGCTGGATCACCAACAACTTTCTCAACTGGCAAGGTTTTATAATATATTTAATTGGTCTGTGCACAGCAGCAGCAATATTCCGTTATTACCGACTCGTGTGACGATCTGATTGCGCAATAGCAGTATTTTGTTTACAAAGCATGGGTCTCAACATTCTGCTATTTAGCGGATTTCCGCTACCGCCATTTCCTCCGCTAAACTCTGTTACCGCGAAAGCGGGTCAATCGGAAAGAGAGTTGCTGGAAGCTGAGTGACTGCCAGGCCTTGGGTATTACCCGGGAATTTAAAAAAAAAAATCGCCGAGACGCGGGAAAATACATAAAAGATCTCAAATATTATTTGAAAACCAAATCCGATAATGTCTTTAAGTTTAATTTTGCCGGTCGCGATTGTGATGTTAATTCGGCTTTTCCCGGTCTGAGAGTATGTTTCACGCGAACAGGCGGCTATGGCTGCAGGCGGAATTGTATGTGACACCGAGGCTCGACAGGAAAATCAAGATCTCCGAAATTTGTATGTAAAAGTCTGAATACGCAACATTTGTAACATGCAGGTTCTGCATTACAAACATGGTGTTGCCATGAAAATTATGTTCGTCACTGTGCTGTCGCTTGTGGGGGGGAAAAAAAGAAAGAAAGCGTCTTGTCGGGCTCGTCATTGTGATCGGTCAATGAACCTACGCCCGTTCTGAGCGTTGTGAAGTACAGGACTCCGGAATGGGGGGAGATTATTGATTTTTTTTTTTTTAATACGCACAGGGATGGGGGGAGTGCTAGACGCAACACCAGAGGACAAAAAAAAAGAAAAGAAATTGGAAGTAAATTTTAATATTTATAATTTTGATTACTACTACAGCTCTCTGCAAAGCAAAGTGTGCGTTTGTACATGCCTTGTGTATAATCGGGATCCGTCATAACTACTTGTAATCGTGTTAATGAACTTAGGGCAGAGGCCTAAATGTTCGCGTTTCATTGGATGGGGGACAGTAAATTATGTCTCTATATTTTAGCTTTTTGTTCAAGATTCGCAGATTTTCAGTGTCACTGCATCTTGCCCTCCCACAGTTCTTACACCTCTCACACTGAATAGGTCTACTTGAGCTATTCAAGTTATTACCCTACTTTGAGTTTGAGCTTTAATTTTGTCTTTCACATTTATTATATGAATCATTACACCCAAACTGGTTCATGACAGTCGATATTCTGGTTCTAGGCCTTTTCCCAGGCTCAAAACAAGTTTCCTTTTTATATAGTTTATATAGGCGAATATGTTGAAGGTAAAATATAAGTTGCACGAGACCACAGTGCGCCTCCACTTTCTGTACGTAATCAAGATTGTAAGTATTTGGTAAGTGACTCTTACTTGAAATTATCTTCCAAACCCTCAAACTGGTATGAAATAACCTTGCTTTGATAGGTTGATGGTTTTTATTTCATCTTCAACATTTTAGGGTCCAACAGTATAATAATAGTGGGTGTCTCGCGAAAATGGGTTTCTGTCGCGATCACGCGGAAAGTTCCTCCTTTTTAAAAATTCTGAGTTGAGACCCATGACAAAGATAAAGAAGGAGAAAAAACGGGGTTTTAGAATAATGTCTTTATAACAGACTTCTCATTGTTTCAGGACTCGTTATGAGTGGACTCCACTGTATTACCTTTTCCTGTCCTTTTAATTCTACATTACTCTCTTGTAAGACTTCTAACCTTTGGCACTTATATGACCTATTTGGGTTGCAAGTGCTGTAAAACTCTTACTTTACAAACTAAGGAGAGGTACCTAACCTGTTTGCCCTTCATGCATACACACGTGCATGTACTCACACGTGCGTTTACACACAGGCAGACACATACACTCACACACACACACACACACACACACCTTCACCCTGTCCTCCACTTCCCTGCCCTCTTTTTTTACTGTCTCCCCTGGTCTCTCACCTTTCTCTCTCTCTCTATCACCCTTCTCTCTCTTTTCTCAGGGCTTCCTCCCTGGGATCTTCGGCATCTCGCATGGAGCTCTGCAGTTCATGGCCTATGAAGAGTTGAAGACGCTGTATAACCGACACCGGAACCAGCCGCTAGATACCAGACTGGTCAGTTTGATATTTTCTGTGTGTTCACGTTGACATATCTGCTTAGTGGAAGGCTTACATGGCATTAGACAGAAGGATGAGAGCCCAACATAGCTTTTTTATGAGCATCCGAGCTAAGGAATGAATGGAGAACCATGATCGCTGATGTTTGTCGCAGATCTGGCACTGGATGATGATGATGACTCACTTGTAACACGTCTAATCTTCGGCGCTTCTATGACCTAATTGTGTTGCAAGTGCCATATAACACTTACTTAACTAGAACAGTTTTGCGAGAAAGTTGTCTGTCGAGTATCGGCTCATGTATGAGTACCTCACAGCATAGACATCAAGCCCCCTCCCCCACCCTTCTAGATTTTCATATTTGGTGGTTGCCTGCAGAACCAGTTGAGTAGATAGCATATTTCGAGAATCTACAAAATCTGTGGGATGCAGTATCAAACCATATCCAATAATTCCCTGTTGGCCAGTGCTATCGAGTGATTGAAAACTTTATCTTTGCGCAAAGAATGCTTTTTCATGGGATGAATGCATGCTGGTTCTTGCTTCAAATGTTAATTCTATTCAGTGCACATTAATTTTGATGTATCAAACCATGTATGACACAATCCTGTAGACCAGTGTCATTGAGTGATTGAAAACTTTATGTTTTTGCCTGCGCAAAAGAATGCTTTTTCACTTGACAAAGGGCATACTGAATACACAATTTAAAAGCTAACTGCTATAAATTGCAAGGTGTTTTGTGCTTCAAATGAAATTTTGATCCAATGCGCATAAATTTTCTATTAGTGTGCAAATTTTTGTGACAGTATTTTCATGGGCTTCCGTTTTATTTTTATTATGATTCTTTGGAAGTATGTTATTTTTGGAACACCTGATGACCTGATGTTTTAAACTTTTTGTGTTTCTCTACAAATTTGCTTTACCCAAATTTCGTCACTCCTCTTTGAGTCATGTGGGAGTAATGATGTCTTAAAATGTTTTGGAGATAACTTGTCTCAAGAATAATATGTGTGATACTGCAGACCTGCCACTCATCCCGATTTAATCGGGATATCCCGATTTTTTGCCCCAAATCTCAAGCATCCCGATTTTCCCGATTTTGATCGCCAGTATCCTGATTTTTTTGTGGTTGCGTCTGTTGCGTCCGATTCTTAGAAAAAAATATAAAAAGTTCTGCAATCTCTTTTGCTTGGAAACACCGATTGGACTTTTTATCTGCAGGAACTTGGAACGCTATTTTCTAAAGCATCTATGCCGAATTTAGATCTAGAAGATGACTAACGCACGTTATTTAAACTAAAATCGACCTAGTTTCAAACGCTCATTCGCATCACATAACATGACCTCGTACGTGTGCTGAGTAGCGCGTGTGTCGGGGACCGTCGGTTGTCGGGGTCAACAAAGTTCATTCACACCGGTCGCGTTGGTCGAGGTGTTTTTCGGGACTTAACCAGTGTGGACTGGGGGGGGGGTATTGTTTTGACACTTGGGCTTAAAGTGCGCGCCGTGATACAGGCACTAATTAAGGGGAAAGGAATAAGAAAAAAATGAACAACCTTGGCGCGATCTTTTTTTCGATGTGATGGAAGTCAAACGTTAAAACGCGGGCGTTTTGCGTGGATGATTCGAGTTACGTGTCGGCTATTTTCAAGACTACGAGTGTTTCAGCATCACTGCGACCTTCGCTCCACCAGTCTATCCAACTTCGACTCGAGTACATATCTTTCAGCTTTCCCTCTATTTAGAGGCCCAACGTGAACTGTTTCCTGCAAAAGTTTTGCCTTGCATACTTGCCTCTTAAAAGGGAACCAGGACACCCCCCCCCCCGCTTTCCCCAGTGGCCGTTATGACTGATTTGCCGTTGATCCCGATTTTTTTCACCAGATCCTGATTTTTTAACTCACAAATCCTGATTTTTAGATTTCATAGAGTGGCAGGTCTGGATACTGTGAAAACGGAAAAAGTCCTTGCTTCTTCAAATTTGAGATGGACATGTGAATGCTACGAGCCACAAGTTTTATTTAAAAAACATGTAGATTTGTAATGTTTGTTTTGGTATGGTTTTAACGGTGCTTGCAACTGCTTAAGGTCATATGAGCAGAGCTGTTAAAGTACTTTTAAAAAGGTACTTAAGTACAAATTTAAGTACAATCTAAAATATGTACTTAAGTACAGTAAAAGTACTTTCCTGTAAAATGTGCTTGAGTACAAGTACTTTTAAAAAAAGTACTTATTTTAAGTACTTTCTGCTAATATGCTAAAACACTTCAGCGCTAATGCAAAACATCATATTGAATAACATATCTAGTATATTTGACAAATTAGGCCATTTATTACTGATAATGTAAACAGTATACAAAGTATTTGAATATACGCACTGAACGTAGGTGGAAATGGTCCATGAAATTGAAAAAAAACCCAGCAAACAGACGCAACTAGTAAGTGATATTATGAATAGAACTTTTTTGAGCAAGACAATAATATGATCAAATGTAAGTCAGTCCTAGAGGTCGGAAAGTAGGAAAAGTATCCAAATTGGAAAATGTAGCGACAAAGGTGCTCTTAAGAAAATATACAAAATTGATGAAAATGGCCAGCAAAAAAAAAAATGGAAACGTGCATTGAATTTTTTATTAACAAATCCTCAAGGAATCAAGGTAGCCTTAAGACCTTGATGGCCACTCACAGTAGCATGGTGGCATGAGGCATGCCATAATATTATACCGTACACTCTTTAGCATATCGTCTTTAGATCTTTATCTACATTTATCCAGTTGCCCCTCCCCTTTACCTGTCCAAAAATTGTAGCCTTCCATCTCTGATTGAGTCTTTGTCGTTACGTATCATTACGCTGTGACCACACCAATTAAAATTCAGGCTGTCTCGCAAATTCGGGAATAGAGAAAAACTGCCACTTTAACTTCAATGGTCAGGGAAGAGTTCACAGTTCGATGTGATCCTGCCTGGAGCGAACTTGTAGGCCCTACCCACCCAGCGAGTGATGTAAGTTCAGGTGACGAGCTCAGACGCGAGTGCGATGTTTGGGGGGAAAAAAACGCATCTGTCAGTTCACACCTCGGTGTGATCCCGTCTGGGGATCATTGTACCGTTTCATGGAGTTTTACAACGCTTGTGATCACATTAACGAGAGTGGCTGATCTTTGACGCGACGGGCAGTTGTTTTTTTAAGGGCTGTACCCCGGTAGCAAACACGCTCGTGCTCACAAGACCCTAGTTCAAGTCACAAGCCTCAAATCACTAGGTCAAATCATCAAATCAAATCACCAGCATGATACGTTTAGTCTAGCCTAAGCTTCAAGTACCCACACCAAATTGCAATCCGCAAAGCCACTCATGTCTGACCCCCTCTTCCTTACCCTCCCTGCTTGCAATCCGCGAAACCCCTAACGCCAGAAAGAGAGAGGGGGGGAGAGAGAGAGACCCCGCCCACAGTGTCACTGCGCCACAAACTAGTCTGTTCGATTATTCGAAGGCATACGAGTAGCGGACGGCAGGCAAGACTCAAATCGCAGCAGAGCAAAGCACTTGGTCCCAAGACCTGCTTTGCGTCCCGTATTGCTTTGTGCTAAGGGCTTGCTCTCGTGCCAATAAATCTGCTTTGAGTCCAACTACCGCCCTGGCAGTACAACACCGCTCGTCAGGCAAACACCGCTGGTTTGCACCGAGGCGCAAGATCTACCAGTAATCCACCCCGCTCGCGGCGTGAACTCTGAACTCTGGACGTGGAGGAAGCGAGAGGCTGCGCTGGTTTTGGTGCAAGGCGAAGAGGGCTGTAATAGCCTAGTGCAGACCGTTCGCGACCTCGGTGCTTTAACAGTGAAAATGTGATATCTTCGTAGGCTCACATTTTGTTATGAGCTGTTTTCACTGGTATTAAAAATGGAGATACGACAAAAAAGCACTAGGGTCGCGGTATGCTAAACTATTTAGGACGCAAGATAAAGGTGTGAACACTTACAAACAATTTTTAACTGACAAAATAAATCAGTATTGTTAGCATCCCGTGGCTTGTAATTTAATCACTCGCCTAAACTACACTTCCACTCCCACCCCGACACTTAGAACAAGTTGAAGTTGAAGAGAAAGCATTGGGGAGGGGATGACAATCGTCATTTTGTTTCTGAACAATGTAAAAAACTTTTGATTTGACTGCTTCCCTATCAGAAGATCATTGTTAAGGTAAATTATATCACATTGTTAATTACATTGTGGGCCTATAACTTTTAAAAAACATCTTGCTGCACTGTAACTGATATTATGTATGTATTGTGCATGTTGTATCATACAAATATTAATTATGATGTCGAATTACGCCAAGAAAATCAATATAGCGAAACATAATCCTTCCCCCCCCCACCAAAATTTTTTTTTTTTAATCAACAAAAAACTGAACCAACCCCCCCCCCCCCCCCCCCAAAAAAAAAAACAAGACAAAACCCTGTCTAACCAGGAGGCGTAAGGGGAGGGGCGGGTTCTACGGAAAGCGTGGGGTGGCGAACACCTCTCGCTTTCCCAGCCATACCACCCCCTCCCCTCCCCAAACAGCGCCATCGCTGGAAGTGTGAGGGTTTTTTAGGGCTTGTCAGCGTGCGGCACGCGGGCAGAAGTATCACGCGCTCAGTAAACAAGTTAGTGACGTCACGACACAAATCAGTAAGCCCGTCCGCCGTCCACGAGTAGCAACTCCGGTAGCGGGCAAAGCTCAAGCCTGCTCGCAAGCCTCTGGCATGAGCCGTCCATTGCTCGCAAGCCTTCGATTAATTGAGCAGACTCCAGCCCTAGTTTTTTTATCCCAACTTTTAACTCTTGGTTGATCGACTGTGCCCGCCCGGGTGTTTGTTCCGTAAATTATGATCAGAAATGCCAGCACTTACTCTTTCATTAAATGAACTTTAAAAATACTCAAAAGTACTTTAATAAAAAGTATCGGAGTACAGTAAAAGTACTGGTTCTCAAAATGTACCGGAGTTCAGTAAAAGTACCGAAAATTGTAACGTAAGTACAAGTACCGGAGTACTTGTACTCGGTTACAACCAGCTCTGCATATGAGCGACAAGGGGTGGATGTCATCAGAGAAGTCCAAAGGGGGAATCAGGCTTACTCTACTCACCTCTCTAGCCTCAACAGCTCAGTCTTCTTCGACTATCAAGGCACCCCGAAGTAGCTGTTCACAAGAGTAGAAAGTCGCAAACATACAAAAGAAGTAGAGTAAAATGACATAAGTAAGGATGAGGAAAGAAAAAACAGCAGTTCCCCCTTTGTTCCGGCTCAGTATGAGCATGACATTGATAAATCAGCCCATTTACAATTCTGCTGTGCATTAAAACATATCCTAAAGACAACTTCAGTCAGTAGCACCAGAGCTGTTAAAGTACTTTTTAAAAAGTACTTAAGTACAAATTTAAGTACAATCTAAAAATTGTACTTAAGTACAGTAAAAGTACTTTCCTATAAAATGTACTTGAGTACAAGTACTTTTTAAAAAAGTACTTATGAGTACATTTTAAGTACTTTCTGCTAATATGCTAAAACACTTCAGCGCTTATGCAAAACATCATATTTTATAACTTATCCAGTATATTTGACAAATAAGGCTATTTATTACTAAAAATGTAAACAGTATACAAAGCATTTGAATATACAATGTACGCACTGAACGGTGGAAATGGTCCGTGAAGTTGAACAAAAAACAACCCAAATGAACAGACGCAACTAGTGGATAAGTGATATTATGAATAGAACTTGTTTGAGCAAGACAATGTGATCAAATGTAAGTCAGTCCTAGAGGTCGGAAAGTTCTACAGAAAGAGTATCCAAATTGAAAAATGTAGATACAAAGTTGCTCTTAAGAAAACATAAAATTGATGAAAATGGCCCGCATAGAAATGGAAAAGTGCATTGAATTCTTCATTAACAAATCCTCAAGGAATCAATGTAGCCTTAAGCAAAAACCACCCAAAAAAAGTTTAAAAGAAATTTAGGCAGCCTAAACATTGTTAGATACACATTGAAAACAGTTTCAGTTTCAATTGATTATAGTGGTCTGACAGATTTTGGTCACACTGTGTAGTCCACGGCGCCAACGGCAAACCAAAATACAATAGTTTCCTAGAGTCTAGTAAGTGTAGTGTAACCAAAGATTCTCTACTGCAGTAGTCTCCGCCTAAGATCCCAGTGCTCGGAAGCAAGGAAAATATGGGATCTTAGCCAACGAAGCGAAAGAAGAATCTACAGTGACCCATGAACTGACGTGACCCCTGGGTGGATTTATGACATATGGCAAGCAAAGAGTGGTCAACCTTGATTACCAATCACAGTGGCATGAGGCATGCCATAAATAATATTATATATACACACTCGTTAGCCAATCGTGAGTCTTGAGATCTATATCTACGTTTATCCAGTTGCCCCTCCCCTTTACCTGTCCAACAATTTTAGCTTTCCATCTCTGATTGAGTTCCCCCCCCCCCCCCCCCCAACCTCGTTTGTCATTACGCACCATTAAGATGTGACCACACTAATTAAAATTCAGGTTGTCTCGCAAATTCGGGGAAAACTGCTTTCAATGGTTAGGGAAGAGTTCACAGTTTGATGTGATCCTGCCTGGAGCGAACTTGTAGGCCCTACCCACCCAGTGAGTGATGTAAGTTTAGGTGGTGAGGTCAGATGCGAGTGCGATGTTTGGGGAAGAGAAATGCATCGGTCAGTTCACACCTTGGTGTGATCCCGTCTGGAGCAAACACTGTACCGTTTCAAGGAGTTTTACAACGCTTGTGATCACATTCACAATAGTGGCTGATCTTTGAGGCGAGGGGCCGTTCTTTGATCTCAACTTTTAACTCTTGGCGGTTGATCGGGTTTTTGCTCCGTAAATTATGATCAGAAATGCCTGCACTTACCCTTTCATTAAGCTACCAAAGTACTCAAAATGTACTTAAAAAGTACTCAAAAGTACTTTTATAAAAAGTATCGGAGTACAGTAAAAGTACTGGTTTAAAAAATGTACCGGAGTACAGTAAAAGTACCGAAAATTGTAACGTAAGTACAAGTACCCCGGTACTTGTACTCCGTTACTACCAGCTCTGAGTAGCACTGCCCTGGGGAGGATTATGTAAATTTATCTTTGCTTTCCCTCTGTTGTTTTTGTCTGTCTGTCTTACTTTTTCACAGGATTAAATTACTTTTATTGTGTTGATGTGCTTCTCTTTACATAAAGAGGCATAAACAACTTTCCCAGACATGGGTGCATGGTCTGCTGAATCCATGCTGCAGTATGTGTTGTTGAAGAATGGGAACCTTTACAAAGCTTCAGAAATCGTTGATGGGTTCAAGCTATAGTTATACATGGAAGGGTGTGAGGGGTTTGTTATAGAAATATGTATGCAGTTATGGAAAAGGAAAACTTATACAAAAATTTATTATTGCCTTTGAAGACTACAGGGAAAAAACAGACTACAGTCATAAACTGAATATCGCCAGGGTACCAATTTTGAACGCTTGTTGACTCATAACTGTACTGTATTCTATTCAACTGTTGGTTGATTAGTGTTGTTAGATTTCCAATTCAAGAACACTTAACAATAAATCACAAGTCAAACAAATATGAAGTTATGAGTCCACCAGCTTTTAAAATTGGCACCCTCACAATTTCTAGTTTGTGGCTACTGTCGTTTTTCCCCTATTTATTATAAAAAAATAAATTTAAAAAATAATAAACGATTGAAAATATACACGTAATAACAAACTCAGCCTTCATTTCTCTGGTACTCAACAGCTTGCCGTTAGTTTTCCTATGTTCCTCAAATAACCATAATGAATTAAGTACATGTATCATAATAATGATTTAATTGTCATACACCTACTTTAGTGGGTTGTTGTGAGTGATCTAATGTGGTTTGCTCCTTCTTTCCTATCAAACATCGATTCTTGAGTGGGAACGATTTTTATTGAGTGTTTCAGTCTTTCTGTTAGGATGTCTGTGTGTCCCTCTCAGCTTGGGTCGGGCCAGACAGGCAGAGTCATTTGGGGTGTAAAGGGGCGTAAAAGCACTGACATGTTAAAAAATGAATAAAAAATCAACTGCATGATTTACTTAACCCTGAAGTACTGAGATAAGAAGTATGAACTGCCTTTGTACGATTGATATAGTTCTTTGAATCAGTAGGCAGAGTGCTTGGATACGAGTTCATTAAGATATAGGGCTCTACAGAATGAAGACGTAAATTGTCTTGTGATGAGGAAGAAGGGCATGTTCTGACCAAAAAGGTTGTTATGATATTGAAGAGGACATGTCTGTGTATTCATAGACTTGACAAGTACAGATGAAATTAGGGAGGCCTATGGATGAGCCCCAAATAGATATGCATAAAATCTGTTTCCATCGGTCAAACGCAGCTTAGTGTAAATGATGTGAATGCACGTCACATGTTTGTTTGCAATGTTTCCAAGATTTATTGTAAATGAGTTGAGACAAGAAAACACACATTTTTATTTGTATTGATTCGAATGTATTTGCAATGAAAATGTTTATTTGCCATGATGGGTTAGTTGAGCAATCCGTCTGTTATTGATTTATTTACTTTGCTTTTCTTACAGAGTTCACTGGAATACCTCTCGTTTGCAGCCGTGTCCAAAATGTTTGCTGCAGCTTTGACTTATCCGTACCAGGTGGTGAGGTCAAGGTTACAGGATCAGCACCGGTCGTACAACGGCGCGCTTGACGTGATCCGGCAGATTTGGCAGTGAGTAGTGAAAGTGTTGGATACAAATAATTTGTGGTTGGAGGTATTGTTAAACTTGTGTGTTCACTGTAGAGCAGATATATTGCTTTTGGAGTGTGTGGTCACTGTAGAAATGTTATAGTAGTGCAGTATGGTCAAGTAAGTAGTATGTAGTGTTTGCTTCTTCCCTATTAGATTTGAGAAGAAAAAGCAACTTTTCTTTCTTCAGAAGTCTGTTATTTTTAGTCTTGTGTACTAATGAACAGTAGGGTTTATTAAAAACAGTTCGTGACATTTGACATATTATAGTTTAATGGTAAGAAAGGTTGACAATGGTTATTCAGTTACAGTCGCAACTGCCTAAGATGGCCATCCATTATCAAGGAGAAAAGTGTCTGTCTTACACAGGTGGCTGATGTACACTGTGTCTTTATAATGTAAAAAAAAAAATGCTTGGTAGGCACTAGAAAGTAGCAATTTGTTCAGGTGATTGTCTTATATTGGTGGCTGTTAGAGTAGGTCTCACAGTATGTTTTATGTTTATGATCAGGTAGACAGAGGGTACATTTCTCTGTATAAGTCATTTCAAAGAGGCACCTTGCTCAGTTCTGTTCAAGAGTTGGCTTGTTCATTATTTTACCAGTTGTTTCATTACTTGAGTTTAGATCATTCTTATTCTTTCCCAAAATTCTGCTTTTTCAAGGATAATTCTGAAAGAAATTCCCTTGATTTTGGTCTTCATGCTTTGAAAGCTATGGCAATCCTTTAATTCTTCTGAAACATTTCAGTGGTGGTTATAAAATAAACCATTCCGGGAACAAAATACAAATGTTGTTTTACTGAAACTGAGCAGTGTGAATTTGAGGTATAATGCAGTGCGCTTGACATCTATCATTTGTGCCACGACGTGGTGGAATCGGACACTCGGCAATTTTTGGACATTTGGGGTTATTTTTGTCGTATTAAAGCTGGCGCATTTGCCTTTCTTTCAGTGAAAAAATACCCATCGATCTTGAATAGAAGTCAAGATGTTTGCGACTGGGGCAGGTGGGGGTCGTCTGTTTTCAGTCCAGTCCCCAGCAAGAAAATGGCCACTAAAGTTTGGTGACTTCCATAGCTTGAGAGTCCTTGGAAATTACAATTTTGCATTTTTTTAAACCTTCAATCAGTGTTTTTCAGTAAAATCCCTACCGAAATGTGTTTTTGAAAGGACAGAAAAGGTGTTTAGTTTTTGTTTTTAAAATTTGGTACAAGTTGCCAAACCTGCAGAAAAAATACTGGTTCCTTCAATTTCACTATTTTGATGAGTGCCTGATTTCTCCATGATGCCTCACATTATATAAGTTTCAGTTGTGGCTCTACTCTCTGTTTTGTTTGTGACTGAGGAAGAGCACCAAGCAGTGCCTAGGCCTGTATGTAGCTCACAAAGACACAGTGTAAACACAGGAGCCTCCTTTCAGTTTCAAGACAATAGTCTTTGCCAGTGCGCAGAAATTTTTTTTTGTCACACAATTATTGTTTTTAAAAAATACAGAACTCCAAATGAAATTGTCTATTTCAGCCACTTATTGTGATAATTGTCAAGGAGAAATGCATCTGTCTTAAACAGGTGACTGTCACTATAATGTAAAAGATATTCAAAGGGAGACATGGGATGTGGCCGTTTGTACAGGTGGTTGTCTTATACAGGTGGTCGCTAGAGCAGGTTTGACTGTATTTGATCCTGCTGAACTTTGGAGTTACCACTTATATTTGTGTTAACAACTATTTTAAATTTCTGTTAGATTTTGAGAAAGAAGTTCTAACTTGTAAAATAAAAATAGGTACAAATTCTGAAGCAAAGGATTGTGCTATAGGTAACTACTGTAATGCAAAATGACGCTTACTGTAATACTACAACAAAATCATGCTTAGTTGGAAGCCTGAGGCTTGGTAATACTATTTGTTGAGCCTTAATTAAGCTAAATTTTGCTCACCGTAAATCCTAGACCAAAATAGCTTACTGTAGAGCTTGCATCAAGATAATGCGGTCTGCCTAACCTGGAGGGAGATTGATTATAGTAAATGCGAAGCGAAAAGCAATATAGTGCTATCATTGAGGTCTGAAACAAGATTCTACAAAGACTGGAACAAGAGAGTACTGACTTTCTGTTGGAAATGGAACACTTCCTGGCATTTAATGTGGTTTTAAGTGATAAGACCAGGCGTACTATAGTTTTCCAGTCTGCAATTTAAGCCTTTTGTTTTGTCCGCTACAACCTTTTTATTTAAGCCTGACACAAGACAGTGCAAAGAGTGAAGCATGAATATGCCAACTTTTGATTTTGTTGAAAGTGAAAAACTATTTCTTAATTTTTTAATTGAACCTGGCGTTTAATGTGGTTTTTTGAGATAAAGACCAGGTGCACACTGGTTTCCCAGTCTGCAATTTAGCCATTTTGTTTTGTCCGCCACGACCCTTTTTGCTGGTCGCCACAAGCTCCCGTCTTCCGCAGGAAGGAGTCGTATCGCGGGATGTTCAAAGGTCTGAATGCGTACATGCTGCACATCGTGCCCAATATCATGATTGTGTTCGGCATCTACGAGGCGGTGCTGAGTCTCCACGCCGAGCTGGAGCAGGACATGGCCACGGTGGAGGAGAGCTAGCGCCTACCGCACAGCCATTGTGGTATGGAGGGGGGCGGGGTGGAGGTGAGTACTGCTCCTAATTTTTCGGGTGGTTTTTTTTTTTTTTTTTTAACTTTTTGTGCTGTGTCCTGGTTTGGTGTCCATACTTGGTCGCTTTTAACACTTTGCCACCTCATTTCGCTGATTAGCCATGTTTACCACCCAGTTTCTTTGGATTTTCCCCAAAATATGATGGCAAAGTGTGAAGCACAAGGGGGCTCTATCCCCCAAAAATGCTGTATTGAGGAAATTGAACTTAAAAGTTTTTGGATCCTTATTCAGTCTCTGTAAAAGACAAGGAGAGTTTTCTCTAAAGAGAGAGCAAACATAGGCACCAATAAAACTAAACTTCTCCTATAGGTAGGGCAATGCCCACTTTTGGTGTAGGTCAAGATTTCTGGGAACCCCCGAAATCTGGGTTAGCCCGCTTGTCCTTAAAAGCGACCATTTGTAAGTTACGTAAAAACATATGGTAGAAATTGTTATGCTTCACAAACAACAAAAAAACAACCCCAAGATGATGATGATGAGTTTACTCTTGTTCTTTGTGGGCATATGTGTTCTTAGTCTTTGGGGAGGGGGGTTGGGGTTCTTTGTCCCTTGTCCTGATTTGGTGTTGATGTCTGTAAGTTACATAAAAATGTGCCAATATGGTGCGAATTGTTATTCTTTAAGAAATACAAAACAAGAGAAAGAAAAATTGTTTAGTCTTGTGATGTCATGTTCTTTGTTGGTGTGTGTTTTAAAGTGGCGTCGGTGGCCTAGTGGTTATGCTCTCGGACCCGCAACCGTAAGGTCGCGGGTTCGAATCCCGTCAGGGGCCCGACGTTGTGTCCTTAGGAAAGGCGCTTTACACGAATTTTCCTCACTTCACCCAGGTGAGAATGGGTACCCGGCTATAGACAGCGAAAGATATTGTCAGTTTGTTAGTGTTTGAACACTTAATCAGCTGCTTGCACTGTATGCTTCCCGGGAAGCTGAGAATGTTTCGGAGTGTTCTATGGTCTGCTGGGGTAATAACATAGTGTAAAGCACATAGAGCCTGCTGTTGAGCGGGGATATGCGCTATACAAATGCTATTTATTATTTATTATTATTATTATTATTATTAAGTTTTTTAACACCCCCTTCTACGCTGTTCAGGCCAGGAGTCTCAAACTCTTTCTTGTAGCACCTTTAATCTTTGGCACTTATATGACCTTATTTTGTTGCATATGTCGTAATCATAAAACTCTTTACTGAAACAAAAAAGTTTTACACCTCCATTAAGGCAATTTAGATCTCGGGTCTAAAACTCAAATTATTACGGGGGGGGGGGGGGGGGGGGGGGGGCTGGATATAGAGGTAAGGTGAGGTCAGTCTGGGCCACCTCAAGTGTTACACAAAAAAGTGTAATGAATACTTTTTTTAATACAAGGATCTTCTCAGTCATTATATAGGCAGTTCAGAATGGGATCTTTGCACTGGATGCCATGTGTCTCTAGGTTTATTTGTACTATACATTGGTCCAGGCATTTTGTGCAAGCTCTAAGGATGTCCTGTGGTTTCGGACAGATTACTGATTAATGTATATGGATTTGTGGGGGTGGTTAGAGGGTGTGCACTGTATATTTTTCTCTCTTTTGCAATGTATCTGTGATGTTGTCTTTGGGTTTGTTATTGTCCCTGCATGATGGTTCCATTGCTAGTTTTGTTATAAGTTGTGATTACCCCCCCCCCAGCCCTTTAATAGATATTGACTGTTCAATGTAAGGCTCCTTCATACATCACTTTTCAAAATGGTGTTGGGCAGAAGCTTACTCTAAGCTGTCAGTATATTCTGTACTTGTTTCACGATTAGTTGTGTCAATGTATTGGTCTGTAATTTGTACAACAGTTGAGATCATTATGCTAATGTACAGTTCCATGGCTTGGTAGGGTATCAATATGTTGATGTTCTTGTCTGTTGTTTAAACGTCTATCATCCTTATCTCCCCTACTTCTTTTTTATTTTTTATGTTTGTTACTCTCTTGTAACACCTCTAATCTTCTGGCGCTTATATGACCTTATGCAGTTGCGAGCGCCGTAAAGCCTCTGCTAAAACTTTAAAAAACCCTAAAACTTGAAATTTCTTGTTTTTACGTTTTAGAAATTAAAAATACCACTTTAGTCGTATGGTAAGATCTGAAAGCGCAGTTTAACCTTCCAATAGAAAAATGAAAGTTCAAGATTCCTTTGCACTGCACCAGGCAGAAAAGTTTCAATGGGGATTTTCTCATGGTTAGATTGACATACGTTACCACAAGGAACAAAGATACCCACTGCTCAGTGTACGTCACTTTTCAACATGGCATTATGCGGAGCCTTACATTGAACATTTGATATATGTACTGTTGAACCTAGTTTGTCATTGTGAAGATCGAAATACTTTGTTTTGGGGGGGGGGGGGGGTGTAAAAGAAGTATTACCCCCTCTTTTTTTTCTTCTTTTTTTTTTGTCCCTTGATTTGATTTAGTGCCGATATGTGTTAGTTAATTGTTGTGCTTCATGAGGAAGATTTTTTTAAAGCAATTACTTTGTTTATTTGTTTTGCAGTCTTTACGTTGTGTCTCTCAAAATATTATCGTGGTTGGTTGCTTCCTGTCAAACATGTCATTCTTTTCTTTACTTTATGTGTTGCTCTCAAGTAACATGCCCTACCAGAGATGGATGAAATTCAGAAGTCCTGCCTCTTAGATGACCTTAAAGTGTCACAGGAGCATTAAACTCACACACTCACACCTTTTCTCTCTAGTACCTACTCTAATTTGCGAATTACCCAATATGTGAGCTGTAAAGTCAGTGTTTTAGTCTGTGCCATATGGCAGCCATTTTTTGTTTTGATGCAATGTGTGAGTGGTTCACAAAGAGATTCTGTGGGTGGTCGGTAGGGGCTCTGATGTGGTTTGCTCTTTCTTTCTTGTCAAACATCTATCTCCTTACTTTCTTTTTAAAAAATAAATAAATATATGTTACGCTCTTGTAACACCTAGTCTATGGCACCTATGTGTTTTGTAAGTGCCCAAAAAATTGTTAAATGGTATAAGTTTAATGCCCCCTTATCAACACGAATAGGTTATTTTAGAGGCAGTAGCTCGGAAGGACCGAACCAAATGGGAAATTCGTGCATTTCCAAAGGACAGTGTAGGACCAGGCTGATGCTGAACACATACACCCGGAGCCAGGGTCAGGTCGCCCAATAACAAAGCTACCAATGCCACTCGATTGCGATACAACTCTTATTTAACTAAATCTGATAAAGGAGTTTCCCCAGAGTCATCATTTGCTCCAAGTCTGTGCCTTTTTGCTCTGCAGGTGGGGAGAGAGAGACAACACAGTGAGGTGTAGCATGCCAACACAGAGCTACAGCACAGTACTCTATGGAGCGGTCCTAAATGAGGAGATTTGTGAATGGACACGCATACATACTCACACATGCCTGTGCACGTGTACACATGCCTGTACACGTGCTCGCGCACATACACACACACACACACACACACACACACACACACACACACACACACACACACACACACACACACACACACACACACACACACACGAGTCAGTCGTATAATGGGATTTGTGTGTTGTGAGAGGTTTTTAAAAAAGTTCATGTTGACAGCAGTTTTGTATGGAGGAAGTATTCTCATGGTGTGTTGGAATCAGGCAGTCATCAATTTTTGGGCATCGTATGATTTTGAAGCTTGTTCAGCTCGGTCATCTTGCTTTTGATAGAAAGGTCTTGAATACATGTCAGGATATCTCTGATTAAAAGAGGGGAGGGGTGTCTGGTGTCAGGGTACCAGTGAGAAAATAGCTGCTTAAGTTAAATGGCTTCCAAAGTTTGAGCGTCTTTGGAAATTGCAGATTTACTCTATTAAAAATCTACTCATAAATATGTATTTAAATGGACTGACTTCCATGATGTTTAGCGCCGCGCCCCCCCCC
>NW_004797643.1:584838-594965 GCF_000002075.1 Aplysia californica | reverse complement strand
TCACAGTCTGTTGGTTTCAAGACTGGGATGTTTAAGAGTCAGCTGTCGGCCTTCTCTGATGACACGAGCCACCCATTCTGCCAGTGAGACTGGCGCTCCTCGTATCGTAATTGCTCGTCCGTCGATGTCTGTCGATGACCAGTACATCCGCAGAGGAGAATATTTCTCCTGCAAAGTAGAAGAGTTTGAAGAATTAAAGGTTATGATGACTTGTGGGTTCTGCTGTGGCCGATTAAACCAATTCTGGCAGAGAAAAGTTTGTCACACTTTTGAACATTTATCAAACATATTATTAAGGCTGCATTTCCACCTGATATCAAACATTTAAAGGCTCTATTTCCACGTTTTATCAGACAGCACAAATTTGACTCGTTTAGACTGGCGTGACCTTGACCTGCCAAGTACCCTAATAAAGTTGGTTTTCTTCAGCACTTATGTGACCTTATAGTGTTGCAAGTGTCGAGAAACTCTTACTAAAACTAACCTTTCCTGTACCAGACAATGGTACATCCGTCTTTTTTCTCACCATATTACCATTGTATCGTAAACCGTAGTAACAAAAGGGGTTAATCTGCAAGATGATTTCAATTTTCAACTATCTCTTCTTCTTCTTTCGTTTTTTTTTTCGTGGAGAATGAGTTCTGAAAAACGCTCTATTTGGTAGTGAAGGGATTGGCAGGTCAGGTCGACTGACGAGACCTATGGTCTGACATGATGTACTCCACTGACGTGTCGCTATCTCAGAAATACAAAGTTCTATCTGCTCAGTACCTAGTTTTGAGAAAGATGTCGTGCAAAATTTTGATTTTCACAACATATCAAGCTTTTTCAAAGACAATTCTTTGAATATCCTGAAAGAGAATCTGAATAATCTTACCATTTTGATAGTGCAGATAGAACATTTGATTTCTGACGTCATGGTCTGAGTAACTCAAAACGGCTAAAAAATGTCAGACAGAACTTTGTAATTATTTTGATGTGGCCTGTGTAAGCCAGACTGTGGTCGTTTTTGGTTTTATGGCATTGTGTCACAGCACGGTGAAATCAGGTGCCCATCAATTTTTGGACCATAGAGTTATTGGTATCATTTTGAAGCTGGTTCATTTGTCTTCTTTCTGATATAAAAAATGTCTATTTTGCATAGCAGTTGAGATATTTGCAATCAAAGGAGGTTGGCGACAGTGGTAACATTAGTGAGAAAATGGTGATCAAAGTTTGGTAACCTCTGATTGCTGAGTGCTCTTGGAAACTGCAAAGTTACATTTTTTTGTGCCTTTTCATTAACATTCACACCGAAATGTGATCTTAAGTAGACATAAAAGGTGTTGAGTCAAAAAAGAGAGAAAAATTGCCCATTGAATGGGGAAAAAAATGTCAGTTTCTTTATTTCATTATTTTGACGAGTGCCTGATTTCCACCACAATGCTGTCTCACATTTTGTTCTTGGTATGGTTACCATTGTGATGTTGATTGTGATACGACCATGTCATATTCACCTTTCCTCCTTTTTGCTACGAGTCTCAGCTATTATGGCAAGGTCCATGTGCCTAGACCATTCCCTGTTCTTGATCTATTTGTAGTGTGGTGAGAGTCTCGACAAATGTGACCTTTGAACCGCTGTAAATCTTCTGTATGCGGAGGCCTCATTTTTATTCTATAGATTACTGAAAATTTGACAGCAGGCCAACCTAGTTCTCTGAGAAAATCTGAGCCCTCCAATTTAAAAAATTCTTTTTTTTTTGTCTATGGAAGAAACTTGTATAGAACCCAATTTTAACCAAAAAAATTCTGTTTCCATTAGTCATTTGCATCTTCTCAAAAATTGAAGGAAAATACAGATTTCTTTGCACAACTTATATTCACAAATGACGTGAAAAAAAAACATTTTTTGCGTTGGTTTGCCTGTATTTGCAATATACATGTGTATTAGTTACGATGGGTTCATAACATAATCTGAATCTACCTGGGTTCTGGAGACTGATTTAAAAAAAAATCTCCCTAAACTTCAGATTTTTCGAGAGGATTCCGAGGAAAACTCTTGATTTTTGTTTTTGGAGTTAATTGGCAGGTTTACTTGTCAATCTTTTCAAGTTCTAATAGCAACAACTATGTGCTTATTCTATGAAAGATCTGAGCAAGGCTAGGTAATTTTATTTCAAAGTTTTATTGTGAAATGCTAATTTGGATTTTCTTCTTTTTTTTTTTTTTTTTGTACATTCACCTGCATGCCATTGTGTCAGTAAATCTTGAAGCGTTTTATGTACTCAAGGGGTTTTGGGGTTTTTTTGGTGCACTTTTTAATATAATGTGTTTATGCCCGACCTATGGCACAGTTGTTTCATGTTCCAGTCCTCAATGTGGTGAGGTTTTTGGGGGGTTTTTTTACATTCTTCTTCATGTATGCTTAATTAATTAATTTGTACTGCCGAAAAAGCGTTTTCATGTTGTATGTTTGTTTCATTACTTAACGTTGCCAAATTGGCCATGTCATATTCAGTTTGTTGTGTTGTTCATCCCTGACCTTGCCTTGTTGTATACGAGCACACATAAAACGAGATTTTTTAAAAACTCCACCTTACATATACACTTGCACGCTGACTACTGACTTTTATTGTTAAAGAAATTATATATCGTATATCCGGGACCGACAACCCCCACACACTCTCACACAACACAATCGCATTCTACTTTCTCCTGTCATCCTGTCATGCATGAAATAAGTAAAAATTTTTCCCCTCCCCACCCACAATCATATACATTCCACTGTCTGTAATCATAAAATCATGAATAAAATATGATTTGGCATGTTTTCTACATCTGAACTTTAAAAAATAATTGTTGTGTAAAAAAGATCATTTCCCTACCAAAGACAGGATGAAAGTTGGAAGAATTTGTCAGTGAGCTTTCAGTAGCTGAGAATGAAGCTGTGGTCTTGCAAGCATGGTTATTGTTATTTTTGTTACATGTATTAGGAAATGGTCGGAGGCGGAGGTGCTGGTAGTTTGTTTACCATTTCATTGTGAAGAAGAATTAGTGTAGTGTTCTTATGCACATTCTTAACACCACTCGTAGTTTTATGGGTAATTGTGATATTCATGTAAGATTTCGACTTGACCGACAAATGAAATCTCATTCTGTGACAACTTGCTTACGTGTTATTGGTGGTTTGTAGACCTTAGAATGGTAGAACATTTAACATGATGACATAGTGCTGTCAGAAAAGAACAAAAAACTGTCCTAGCAGAAAACACGATCACTCTGCTACTCTTGATTATTTTCACTACCATCTCATGCATAACATTGGGCAGCTGTTGAAAAAGTATCACCGTAAGGGCACGCATAGAAGTCCACTTAAAAACCAAACATGGTTAATCCCAAAACGATGGTAAACCTGGTAAACCGAAAGAAAAGAAAATCCCCCCCCCCCCTTTCTTTTTTTCTATTTAAGCAACCTCTCTAAACCAAAAACACGGCTCTACTTTTGTCATTGTTGCTAGGGATAACTGAGAATGTCAGTACTGTTAAAATTGTGAGCCTTATGCGTTTAAAACCAAAGACTGGATGTTTTGGTGGGTACTCTGGAGTGGTTTGCACCTCCTTTCCTATCAAACATCTTTCGTCCTTAACTCTTTTCCCTCTTTTCTGTGTTTGTTTCTTTCTTTTAACACCTCTAATATGACCTAATTGTGTTGCAAGTGCCATAAAACTCTTACTAAAACTAAGCTAAAGAAACTAAGGGGGTGTGGGTTGTTTAATGGCCCATCATAAAGTCAACCTCTTCCTCTCAGTATCAGGATCTTTCTTGACCAGTATTGAAAGTGCCACAGATTATTATTATCTCTTTACTCTGATCTGCATGCTGGTCTTTGTCAGCAAATTTGGACGTGTCGTGTTTTCAGCACACCTAAGTGGAACATCATAAATTTTGTATTTCAGCCCTCTCAGCCTGGGTTAGCCCTGGCAGTCAATGTCGAAGCCTGCCTTCTCAATTATTTAAATTGTGTCGAGAGGTGGTGTAAAAGAAAAACATCCTTGGGGAGGGGAGGAGGGAAGAAAACCAAAGACAGCCTTACTTTTAAAAAAGCAAAGACTTTAAGAATTTGCATGTTCTGGGCTTATGACATGTGTACAGCTGACCAAAGTTAGGTACTGTAGACAATGCTTGTGCTCCATGTAATCCTGAGCTTCTAAGCCCTAAATGGAATTTACCCTGAACTCTTGTGTAATTTCATTGAATTTTAGTTATACTTTTCCGCAGCTCGTTTTTATGTTGATCTCATCGATCTCATAATTTCTATATGTTTGGGGGTAATATCATGCTGGTGTATATTGATGCTACTGTTTCATATTTGTGTTCTATCTCTGTAAACATGTGTCATTTAGGTGGGTGTGTCATACCTATATTTTGGTACCCCAGGGTATTTGTCATGTTACGTTCATACCGATATTTCGGTATAGAGGGTTCAAAGGGTTAATTGTTCCTGATATGTGTACATTGTTTGCTGCAGAAGACCTGTATGTGTAGCTCATAATGGTGTGCACCGTCGTCTGTGGTATAGCAGTGAGGCTCTTTGTGTCAAAAGCAGGAGAACCGAGTTCAGTTCCTGAATAGGGTGAATATTTTTATATGAGAGTGTCTCAGCCTTTCTGATGGAATGTCCTATCCTTTCAGCCCTGACAGCGAGGGTCGGAAGCCTGCCTCCTAAAATGATATAAATTGTGTTGATATAATGGGGGAATAAAAATACTTACATTTAAAAAAATAAAACAGGTATGCTATACATTATGCTCTGTGCACATCTGTATCGATATGCCCTGTGCCCTCCCTGGGATTATTGAAATGAAGGAAGGGTTTGGGAGCGGTGATTGTTCCTTTTCTTGTAAGTGGAATAATGTAGAGTTCACATTGTTTTGTTGATATGTTGAAACGTAAGTGGAATAATGCAGAATTCACATTGTTTTGTTGATATTGTATTGAAACGTATGTATGTCTTTGCAATTATGTTTAGTTTTTTGTAGTAGTGTACAAAATGTACAGCAGAATAGGAGTTGTTTACGACACATGTACTAAATACTTATTGTACTCTGCTCTGTTATGCTGTGATGATGTGATCGTGTATAAATGAAGTTGTGGATGATTATGCCGAAATCACTGATGTTTTTGTTTATGGTAGGTGGCACGGTGTGGGCTTTTGAGCTGATGGAATAAAAGATGTGCAATGATGGGTTCTTCTTCTCCTCTTTTTTTTTTTCAGCCATTGCAATGTTCTTGTTGAAAATATGGGAGGTTGGCTGGTGCTTTAATGTGGTTTCTGCCTTCTTTTCTATCGAACGTTTTTCTTCTTTATTTTTCCTCATTTTTCTTTGTGTGTTACTCCACAGTGGTAGTAGCACCTCTAATATTTGACACTTATATGACTCACTGGATTTACTCTACAACAGTGGGTCGTTGAAGGGTGGTCTGGTTTGGTTGCTCCTACTTTCCTATCAAATATCTTATTATTGTCCTTATCTCAACTTTTTGTCTTTCCCCTCGGGGCAGTGCCACTGACTGATGTCTTTAGGTCATTCCCAAAGGGGGAACATTTCTCGATCAAGCATAGTAGAATTGTAAATGGGCTGACTCATGTCACGCTCATAACTGTGACTGATCTACAGTTGGCTAAAACAGCACCTGGACATGGATGGCTGGTGCCTCTATAAATAAATCATTGATGGTCAAGACCTGATCTACAACAAGAAACTGCTGCTTTTTCTTTCCTGATCAATGCTATTGTCATTTTCCTCTACTTCTTTTGTATGTTTGTCACTCTCTTGTGACCTGCTATTTTTGGGTGCCTTGATAGTCGAAGCAGACCACGTGCTGTTGAAACTAGAGAGGTGAGCAGTCTAAGTCTGATTCCGTGTAAAGACTTCTCTGTTGACACCCACCCCTTTGCGCTCATATGACCCTATGCAGTTGCGAGCGCTGTAAAACCCTCTACTATAAAAAAAAAACAAAAAACTTTTTGTCTGTGTATGTTACTCTCTAATTAAACATCTCAAGATATGAGACTGAAATATTGAATTACTACAGTTGTGGTGTATTCAGACTGTTTGAATAAGACAATCACCTGTACAAACAACCGACTACCCCCTGTATAAGACAATCAGTGGTACAAACGGCCTCTTCACTCTTCATCCCTTTTGTATTTTTTACAATAATAATTATAATATATGACAGTGTATAAGATGGCCACCATTTTGCTGGACAATGGGTGACCATCTGAGTTTTGTGTCCTTGGGAAAGGTACTTAACACGAATTTCCCATTTGGCTCGGTCCTTTCGGAGATGGATGTTAAACTCAGAGGTCCCGCCTCTTAAAAAACCTTATTAGTGTTGATAGGGTCGTTAAACCTTTACCATTTTACCTTTAATTTTTCTAGTCTTCAGCACTTATGTCACCTAATTGTGTTGCAAGTGCAGTAAAACGCTCACTAAAAATGTTAAATGTGCATTGCAATCAAAGAAAGTAATAAACTAATGCCTGTGGTGGGGTGGTTAGGTGTGTTGCTGTCGCTCACAGAAGTGGGGAGATTTATCTAGTATCTGGATCTTTCTCCTTGATCACTATATCAGTATATCCCTCTCAACTCAGGTTTGTTCTTTTTTTTAAATTCTCTTGTAACACTTGTAAGTCTTCAGACTTATATGATTTTGTTTGTTGAAAGTGCTGTAAAATCGTATAAAAACTTTTGAAAAACCCCAAAACCAACCACGTCTCCTTCTCCCTCAATCCAGGCACGAGCGTTTCTCTGGCTTCTACAAGGGCCTGTGGCCGAACCTACTGCGTGTCACCCCGGCCTGCGCCATCACTTTCTTTGTCTACGAGTCCATCATCACCGCCTTCAACCCCACGCCGTCTCCGCCAGGGGGTGTCACAACTCAGGAAATAAAGTCTACGACAGAAGACGACGCGACTCAGGAATGAATTTGATGCTAGATGGCGACTCTATTCAGGATGTCTTGTCGACTCGGTAGGTGATGTCTCTGCTCAGATGAAGTTGGGGACGACCAGTTCTTACTGAGTGTTGCTGATACTGGTACTGAGATGTCACATGCGGGTGTGTACTGATATCTGACATCTCTAGTGGCAGCATGTTGTTATGTAGGGGTGTGAACTGACTTATGTCTTTGGCTCGGAGTACAACTGTGTGTCCATGCACTCGGGTTTTGAGAAATAGGTCCTACTAAGTTTTAAATGGCTCCAGTTTCAAATCAATCACCAACTGATTCATGTAACTGTTACCCATTGTTTGTGTGTATAATCAATGTTTCAACTTTGGAAGTTTTAATAGGTTGCTGTTTTGGTGTGGAATTGGGAAAAGTTTGTTTTAAGAAACCAGTTTTCTGAAGTTAACTGAATGCCACAAAGTACAACTGTCATATCTCCATATTATTTTGTTCTAAATTTCTATAATCTAGTCTAATCTCATGGCTAAGTCCCTTTCCTGCAGGGCAGAAGGTCCTCCTTGGCTCCAGCGTCCTACAGGAGGCGATATGAAACCAAATTTTTTCAGAGTTTCAATTGGCTTTGATACCTGGCTCACATGAAGTCAATGTCCTATCGCAGAATTATGTTAAAATTAGAGACGGCTTCTTCAAGGGATTTAAATCTCAACTAATTGTCATTCCAGTTGCATGGGCATGAGACAGTGACTGTAGTCCCCCCATCCTTAGGCCCACGTTGCTTCCTGGTGGACACAGTGCTCACTATGTTGACACTGGATTCGTATAGCTGCACTAGCACATTTAATTTCTCTCATATGACCTTATTATGTCACAAGGGATTACGAATGAAACAAAATGCAAGGTTTTATGTCTCGTCCAACCAAAAACTAAATGAAGGGAGCAAAGGAAAAAGGGGTATTGTCATTTTTTTCACTTTTGAGAAAATCCAATTTTAAATTTTGACTTTCTCCTTTCTGGCATAGTACACAGTATTTTTAAACATGGTGTACCTTGTGACTCTCCCCTTTTTTTCAGTCAGATTTATGTGTGGACAAGTCCATCATCATTGGCTATCCACTCATTAGCTTATCACAAAAATTTGAAAATATAGTATTGTAGCATTAGTACAGACGAAAATTACATTTGACTCACTCATCAAATTCAATGAACATGCACTTTGAGTATAGTTTCCACAGAACTAGAAGTAGGCCCTATGCCTTACAATTCAAGTCTACAGGCCGCATGCATTTCTTATGTAGGCTCTGTCAACAACAAGGGGCATGTGATCCAACATAGCTGTTGTGTCTTTAAACTTTGTCTTTTGATAGGAGGCTTTTTTGTGGAGTGTGAGGAACAGAACTCCCTAGAGTGGGAAAGGTTTAATTTCTGACAGACTGATCAGTATTGAGCTTCTTTCTAGTGACAGCAGGTCAAACTGACACTGTATTATGGAACTCTTCTGAATGAGAAAGTTTGTAAGACACATGAAAGTGTTGGCGTGCGTGACATTTTAGTTTGTTTCACTCTTGTGAAAGGTACATTGGAAAACACAAGTTGCTGTGCAGCCTTCTGAAAATCTAAAAAGTTTGCTTGCTTCTTTTGAATAACATTCATGTTTCTGATCTTTGTCAGATTTCTTACAAATCCCACCGGACTAAAGATTTCACAGTGCCGCAAGTGCCGTTCAATGACACTATGGATGCTGTCAACTTCTTGCAAACAGCTGTGACCAGGTGCTAAACACTTTTGTATGATAGTGTTAACCTCAGGATGTCTACTCAGAAAATGTTTCAGAGCAAAAGACCTAAGACATTTCCTGTTTTGTGAAACACAACTATCTGACCACAAAATCAAATCCTTCATGGAAGAATCTTTCTCATACATTGTCTCGAACATGACATACCTACCAGAAGCTATATGATTGTCTACCCTCCTTGATATTCCCTCATTCCCCACAAAACAATAATTTTTCTTGCTCACTGAGCAGTGGCCTGTCAAATTGAAATTGTAAGATGACAGTTTCCTCTTATAGAAAAAATTGGATATTTCTGTTTTAGGGAGTGGAATGACATTTTCCATGTCAAAACTGACAAAATAGCTTTCACTATTTCTGTCTCTGTTTCACACCTCCCTGGCAAGCAGTTTCTCTGTTAAGTGCTTCTCAAAATCTGTTTGTGCTTCCTGAGACGGTTCTTCTCCTTGTGACTTTTTGTTTTTAACAAGCTCACACGTATCCTTCTTTGGCTTTATAAATGAGATAGTTAAAGATGTGGGCATACATATGCCTTTTAACGGGTTTTTCACTTTTCTCAAGACAGTACTCACAGTACATACTACAGTATAA
Source organism: Aplysia californica (assembly GCF_000002075.1). Classification (NCBI taxonomy): domain Eukaryota; kingdom Metazoa; phylum Mollusca; class Gastropoda; order Aplysiida; family Aplysiidae; genus Aplysia; species Aplysia californica. The sequence continues at coordinate 585,630 of NW_004797643.1, read as the reverse complement.
CACGGATAGGTCGAACACAGAAAACTCGAAAATCACGCCACGGCGTTACTTTTCGCCCAATTCTGTTACTTTTAGTTAGCGTGACTCAGCCGCCCGCCGGCGCTTCACTTCACGGGGTTAATAAGCCCCGACGTGACTTCGCCCGTGTCAGTTAAGAAGTTGGAATTTTTGTTAACTTTTAGAACGATATAACTTCCTCCCCGTTCAACCCAGCATACCATTACACTGATGTACGTAAAGCCTAGTGTTTCGAGATTTATTCTTCGTTGGAGTGGTTATTTTCTGTGCCTTAGTTTTTGTTCTAGACAAGTGTTTGTAGAGTACCCTATTCGGTCTATTTTTAGTTACATATGTATGAATAAATGCTTGTTTATTTAACATATGCACGACAGATCTCTCCAAAGTATGTCTTAAACTGACGACAAATAGCATGTCTTTCACCATGAGAAATCTTATATCTGCGCTAATAGTAGTAGTCGAGTTATAGGAGAAGAAAGATGCACATCTGCATTTTTTGACAAAATTCGCTCAGTGTTACTCATTTGACTCCTACTTTACCATGGAACGCACAAGAGAAAGACATTATGTGTTTGTTCATGAATTGTGTCGTATCTGTGGCAGCCTGCATACAACTAGAAAAGATAAGAGTTCATATAAAAAACCAAAACTGTGTAAAGACATGAGCAGAGATATACTTTTTGTATTTGGAATAGACACCAAAACTGACAACCCAGACATTCATTCTCAGTTTTTGTGTCGGAAATGCGCACGTAAGCTTCTGCAAGTGAAGAA
>NW_004797643.1:571803-584738 GCF_000002075.1 Aplysia californica | reverse complement strand
GGGGGGGAGACACTAACTCATTAGCTCGAGCTGGCTGTTTAAGAAAAACACACTTCGAGATTAAAAGAAAACGCCATGACAAACATTGTTGAAATTGTGCCCATCCTACTCGTATTATACTATGCTGTGCCAAATATACTTTTCCCATTTGACCCGGTCCTTTCAGAGATGGAGAGTTAATTCGGAGTTCCTGCCTTTTAGATATAACTTACAGTGTTGCAGCATCACCATTATCAAATGCCAGAACTGTGACAGATATCGACGATCATGGGTCGCCATTCATTCTTTTGCTCAAATGCTGTCAAAAAAGCTATAGTATCCTGATCTCCCTCCGTCAACCATCTGAAAACTTTACGATTTGTCTCAATTTAATACATTTTTTCCCACAATAATTGAGACTGGATTAAAACAATTTTCTTCATAAAGTCGTATAAAATACTATAAATCTCTGTCACGCGAAACATTGGGATCGTTCACAGCACCTCCTGCTTCTCACACACATTTTACACCGGCATATGGCCTACGTCGCAGCTAACTAATGACACTTTTTTGTGGCAAAACTTGTTACAAGATTATTTTTTTCTTTACCCCTCAGTCTTGGGGCTTTGTGGCCTAGAGGTTAAGGTGTTCGCCTCTCATTCAATAGATCCCGGGTTCTAATTCGGATAGCGATAGGAAAGTTTCTTCTCTAAAATGTTCTCCTTTGACACCTATTCCTGCTCTCTAACAATGTTCTGTCATCTGCTTCTGTCTCCCCTTTCTGCCCCCACCCCCACCCCCTCATCTCATTTGCCCCCTCCTCGGGGGTCCTGACTCTTTCTGCAGCTTTTCTACTTCTTTTCCTTGGCTCCTTCTTACTGCTGTCTTTCAGCCACATCCCTGATCTTATGGTAGGCAAGATCTACACCTAGCCTTCATGGACAAGGGCGAAAAATCTCGGAGGTCCTGTGTGCAAGTTGCTCGCGTTAAAGATTCCTAGGTGGTCCAAAATTGATAAGAGTAGGCTTCGGCCGCCACCTGGGCAAAATTCAAAACTGAAAATGTTTGGTGTGCCCAGCGCGCTCTTATGACCTTATGTAGTGGCGAGCGCGGTAACACACTCACGACAATTTTTTAAAAAAGAAGCCCACCCCAGCCGCCATAATTGCACAAGGGAGCTATCCCGATAAATGCTGTTTTGAGAAAATTGAAGTTAAAGTTTTTGGATCCTTATCCAGTCTCTTTAAAAGACAAGGAGAGCTTTCCTTATAAGCAAACACACATACGCACCAATGAAACCAAACGTCTTCTATAGGTAGAGCAACGCCCACTTTTGGTATAGGTCAAGATTTCTGGAAACCCCAGAAATCTGGGTTAGCCCGCTTGTCCTTAAAAGTGACCAATTATGTCCGTGACTGACTCACCTCCGCCCATGACTCTCCGGCAGATCCATGATCCCGCCTTCCACGACCTCCAGGGGCTCCCCCTCCCGCCCGGGGTACCATCCCTGGCACAGGAGGCCGCCCTTAGGGTTGGTCCGGAGTCGGAGCAGAACCACCCGCACCACGCCCTCTTCCTCATCCAGGTGAGCCGAGTACAGGAGGGCCCGGTACCCGTCCACTCGCTTTGGGGGGGGGGGGGGGGGGGGGGGGCCGCGAAAAAAAAAGTATGGGAGGGACTTTTTCTGTCGGAGAAAATGTACGGACACCCAAACACCCTCCTGTTCCCCCAGAAGAAGAAGAAGAAGAATAAGAAGAACAAGAAGAAGAAGAAGAAGAAGAAGAAGAAGAAGAAGAAGAAGAAGAAGAAGAAGAAGAAGAAGAAGAAGAAGAAAAATAATGATAATTATAATAATAATAATAATAATAATAATAATAATAATAATAATAATAATAATAAAAATAATAATAATAATAATAATAATAATAATAATAATAATAATAATAATAATAATAATAATAATAATAATAATAATAATAATACTGATTATAATAAAAAGTTCGTCAGTCAATGTCTGACATTGTCCATTGTATTTTTTTTAAGAAAGTTGTTTTACGCCCCCGTTAACACAATTTAGATAAATATTTAGGAGGCGGGTTTCCGACCCTGCGTGTGTGGACCATGTGCTTGGCCAGATAGATAATTATATAGATAGATAGATAGATAGACAGGCAGGCAGACAATCTTTAACTAAGTTACCTGGAATGTTCCATCCGCAGATGTTGAGAATTCGACGCTCAAACCTGGACAGACTTGAGTGGAGATGACCTTGACCTTTATCCTGGGCAGGTCAGCGGTGACGTTGTGGGCTGTGGCTGGTCGTCTGGTATCTTCTCCCCAAGCTTTGGGTTGAAAAACTGAACAGCAGAATAATACTATAGTGGGGGGGGGGGGGGGGTGGATGGTTGGCGGGTGCTACGATGTGGTTTAATAATAATAATAACAGTAATAATAATAATAATAATAATAGTAATAATAATAATAATAATAATAATAATAAAAGTAATAATAATAACAAGAACATTAACAATAACAATAACATAATAATAATAATGATAACAATAATTATAAGTATAATAATTTCTTTTACATAGCACATATCCATGATGATGATGACGAGGATGATGATGATGATGATGATGATGATGATGATGATGATGATGATGATGATGATGATGGTGATGGTGATGGTGATGAGGAGGAGGAGGAGGATGAGGAGGAGGGGGGGATACAGACAAAGCATGCAGCTTTTGCACTTCAACAACAAAGTAAAGGCAAGAAGAAAGAAATATCATCGCCAGACCTCCCCGCCCCCAGTTTTACGCCCTTTTTTTCTCCTTTTAAACTTGTACCAGACAAAAGTCCAAACAAAATAAAACATTCAGTCAAACAAACAAACAAAACAAACAAACAAAACAGAAAAACAAAACAGACAAACAAAATACAATCGGCAGCAAAAGCGACAAGGTTGTCAAACAAATACCAACGAGCGATCCAGCCATTCAAAATTAAATAGCTTGTACAACTTGCGATTTTGATTTTTAGCTGTGTTGGATAACACAATGTATCCTTTAAAACAGTACAATGCAGTTTCCCAAATTTTCCTCAGTTCACCACGCTAAGAAAAAACGTTCTCTGTAATAATTAAAAATTTGCTCGCTATGATATTAAAGTCCTTGATGTCGTCAGAGGCGTTGCTGGAGATCTTTTGTTTTGTACACGGCGTCACTTTTCGCCCGATTCTGTTACTTTTAGTTACCGTGTTCTAGATCTAGACAAGTGTTTGTAGAGTACCCTAATCGGTCTATTTTTAGTTACATATGTATGAATAAATGCTTGTTTATTTAACATATGCACGACAGATCTCTCCAAAGTATGTCTTGAACTGACGACGAATAGCATGTCTTTCACCGTGAGAAATCTTATATCTGCACGAATAGTAGTAGTTGAGTTATAGGAGAAGAAAGATGCTTTTGACAAAATTCACTCAGTGTTACCCGTTTGACTCCTACTTTACCATGGAACACACAAGAGAAAGACACTTTGTGTTTGTTCATGAATTGTGTCGTATCTGTGGCAGCCTGCATACAACTAGAAAAGATAAGAAATCATTTTTTTTTAAACTGTGTAAAGACAAGAGCAGAGATATACTTTTTGTATTTGGAATAGACACCAAAACTGACAACCCAGACATTCATTCTCAGTTTTTGTGTCGGAAATGCGCACGTATGCTTCTGCATGTGAAGAAAGCAGAAAGTGGACAGTCTCTGCAAATGGCCAGAGAAATTGAAGGAAAAGCTCGAGAAGTTTGGTGCCAATTCAGTGAGGAGAACACTACTTCAAACTGTTCTCTTTGTGCTCATAGACTAAGTTTAGGCAACGGGTGCATCAAAACGAAGAAAGAAGTAATTGATAGAGATGAAGACGAATTGGATCCGGGTGACGAAACACCGTTTAGTAATGAAGATGACAGCTTACGACTACAGTTTTCTGAAATCCCAATAGCAACATCAACACCGTTAAAAAACCGGACAGCAGACACAGCAACCTCTCCAGTGACACCGCGGCAGGAGACACTTCTAGATTCCTTACGAAAACCAGTCTCAGAACCTCTTTCAAAAAAAGAGGAACTGCTCCTCACACATTTTGTAAAGAGAAAATTATTCCAAGACCCAAACCACAGCACATTCTCTTGCAAAACGAAAGGACAACCCCTTGTACTACAGAAAACTTTAGTGCCTAGAAAAAAGTCTTCTGCAGCAAAGACACCAACCAAACGGAGGAGGGCTCGATGGCTATCAGAAGCCAGAATGAAAATGTCAGGAAAATCACCAGAGGCCCTGGACAAGCAATTTGCTTCAGAACTAAAGACAGTTCCCATGTGCCGAAGACAGGTAATCTACAATAAAACAAAAGGAGCTCAGCACTTAAAATTGACTAAACAACAAACTCTGTGCATGTCCGAGGCACTTGGGCTCAGTTGGCGTTAGGGAAGAACCCAAAGAAAACATCTGAAGAAGGCAGGAATCCTCCTGGAAAGTGAGACATCCGTTAGGGTTTTTTTCAGAGAAATAGTGTCAGATTTTGTCCAAGTGGAACAGAAGTACTTTATTAGCGAGAATGGGACAGAGTCTAAAGAGCATTTGGCCAGGGTAGTAAAGTTGCCGTCTTTGGTTGATTATATTTTAGACGCCTATGACAAAAATAATATGTTGCCGTGGCATTATGGGCAAATACCCGACGACGAAGTCTGGGTGAAAGTAGGGGGTGACCATGGCAAAAACTCTCTTAAGATGACTCTGCAAATTACCAACGTGGAAAAACCAAATTGCCAGAAAAACACTGTTGTCTTTTGCTTTGGCCACAGTTAGGGATCATTAGGAAAATTTGGAAAGGTTTCTCCACTTTGGAGTCGATGCCGACATAAAATGTCTTAGCAGTCACACTTGGAAGGGCAAGAAAATCATTTTATTTCTCAACGGAGATTATGATTTTCTATGTAAGGTGTACGGCCTTTCAGGTCCCCGAGGCACATATCCATGCCTTTGGTGTCTCATGCCAAGAAGAGAAATGCATTCCTCAAGAACAGCTGGCCCATTTGAACAGCGCCAACTGTCAGATCTTCACGCTGACCTCGCTGCCTTCATTCAAAGCCATGGGTGCGACAAAAAGGAAGCGGCCCGGTACAATAATTGCCTCCACAAACCACTGTTAGACATTCCTTTAGACCACGTAGCACCTCCATACCTACATATTTTCCTTGGCGTAGTTCTCAAACACCACAAACCTTTGGAAGAGGCCACTCACAAAATTGATGTAAAAATTGTCAACGATCGGGACGAGACATTAACAGACTTGGGGAAATCTGTGAAGCAATACGGCAGTCAGTGGAATGTTTTGAAGGAAACACAGGAGAAACTGGTGCATTTGAGGAGCTGCCTTGTGTTTTGTGAACACGCTGATGACACCGCCAAGTACAGAAAGAAATTAGAGGAAACAGAGTACATACTGTCATCTGTAACTTATCAAGACCTCACTCTCAGAACTGGCCCAGTAGCATTATCTCTTGACTCCATTCTCAGCCAACACAGGATAACCCCTCAGGCGTATCATAGCAGGTCTTTCATAGGCAATCAGTGTCATAACTACCTAGTTTCCAAAGTGTTCCAACATCTCACGGAAGAGATAGTCTCCCAAACGCGTGCATGCACACTCAACCCTTTCATCGCTGACGAGGCTCATCAAGTACAGCTGATATTCAATTCTCTGAACCAGGCCTTCTGTGATGTTCATCAGGCTGTTTCCCACACCAGACCGGTCACTCTAGAGGAGCTGCCCTCAATTAAAGCAAGCATTGACAATAATTATTATATGTGAGGCAGCGTGGTGGAATCAGGCTATAGTCAAAATAATCAAAGTGAAGAAACGCGCATTTTCCCGCAGGTTTGTGAATTTTTATCAAATTTATGTTTTTTGGCCCAACACCTTTCATGCCCTTTGAAGAACTCACTTCTGAGTGCATTTTTCTGATAAACGTTGATTAAAGGCACAAAAAAGTAAATTTTCTGTTACCATGGACTCTTAATCTAAGGAAATAACTAATCTTTGGCAGCCATTTTCTCACTTATTTTACTTTTGAAAACAGGTGACCCCCACCTCCTTCTTTCACAAATATCTTGACCTGTATTCAAGATAAATGGATTTTGTTTTCATCCAAATAAAGACAAGCGAACAAGCTTTAAGGTGATACCAATAACTCTACATGCCCAAAAATTGACGAGAGCCTGATTCCACCACGCTACCTCACATATGACACTCTACAGACGCTGTTTCCCCAATAAGATCATTCCCAAGCAACACATTTTAGAGCATCATTGCATCAGCTGGATGGAGAAGCACAAGTTTGGACTTGGTTTATTAGGAGAACAGGGCACAGAAGCCAGCCACCAACAGATTGCAAAACTAGAAAAAAGAGCTTGCGGAATTAACAATGTCACCAAAAAGCTAGAGTTTATATTGAAAACCCAGTCACTGCAAGTTGCCCCTGTGCTTCAGTCAACTGACAGCACCTAGAATTAATTGAGAAATGTAAGACGTTTCTTGAATGTGTAACATATAACACACATGCATTATTCTGTGTACACCTATTATGGCACTACAGTCGATTCGTTGAGAGACCACAACATCAATTTTATTTAAAACGATTTGTGTATGTGTATATTCACAACTGTATTAGACATTTGTAAATGATGGAACTGCTGTGTCGCATAACACTTTTCATCATAATGTGTCCAAGATGGATTAAGGTGCAGAAATACAGCTTTCTATCATTCGCGCAGATACAGTTTTTTGTGAGTACTTGCATCTATGTTGTGTCGTTCTTATTCTAAAAGCTCGACAAGTTTTGTCGAGCCCCCTTTTTTTATATTGATTTTTTTTCAGCAACATTTGTCAAAACAAATCACAGTTTAGCATTGCTTATTTCAAGAGCGTCTAACAAAATAACCATAAAAGATACAATGTCCGTTGTTTTTTAAGTATCAAAATCAGAAACCTATGCTATGAGTGCGTTTAATGATAATTACTGTAAGTACAAGGATACACCTAAAACGTACGGTTAAAAAGTACGAAAAGTTAAGTCGGCACAGACTGAGCGGCGACAGGGAGCTGACCCCCCGTGACCCCGACGTGATCAGGCGCTCGGCGAGGAATCCCCCGCGGCAACTAAAATTCCACCGCCGGTGCGCCGTGTGTACAATAACAATATTAATAATGATTATAGTTATGCAGTCGAGTATGGATATGAGTTGATGTCGTTGGGGGGTTAAGAAAAAAAGATAAACTCATACGAGGCTCAACTTAACCGTCGACACCACAAAAGATAGGGACATAAAATATTATATTTCCCCTGCTCATAATTTTAAGTTTAGTAGGCTATTGTGGTAAAACAGGAATAAATATTAAAGAGCAATATTTTTGCACGCGTACTCAAGCTCGCACGTATACGCGTGCGTGTGTGAGTGTGCGTGTCTGTGTGTATGTGTGTGTATGTGTGTCTGTGTGTCTGTGTGTGTGCGTACGTGGGTGTGAGTGTGAGTGTCTGGCGTGTGTGTTTGTTAGTGTGTGTGTGTGTGTGTGTGTGTGTGTGTGTGTGTGTGTGTGTGTGTGTTTGTGTGTGTAAGAGAGAGAGAGAGAGAGAAAGAGAGAGAGAGAGAGAGAGAGAGAGAGAGAGAGAGAGAGAGAGAGGGGGGGGGAGAGTGTGTGTGTGAAAGAGGGTGAGAGAGAGAGAGACTCATATTTTAAAGTTGAAAACGCAAACTGGTATAGTTTCCCAAGCGTAAGTAGCATGTGCAACACGACATTTGGACTGTGCAATAACAGTGGCAGAAGCGTAATTTATGGAAGTCGTGGAGTGATTTACTGTAGTGAACATAGCTATCGTCACAGAAACAGAAGGAGGAGGTACGGAGAAGCCTGAAAAATAATGTTTCAAATAAGATCAACAGTACCAGCAAAAATAAGAACAGCAGCAAACCTGTCAGAACAACAAAGTCAAAAGCAACACAAGAAACAACGTAACGTCGGCGAGCTGTTTAGTTTTAGTTTTAGTACGTGTTTTATGGCGCTTGCAGCATAACGACGGGAAGGACCTCTGTAACAAGTGACCATCTCTACAAACACTATAAAAAAGAGACCTGACCCTAGCCCCAGCCTAGACCGTAACCCTAGCCCAAAGCCTAGCCCTAAACTTAACCCTAACATAACACCCCCTAACATTAACCCTAGCCCGAGCCCAAACTCTAACCCTAACCCAAGCATCAACCCTTTCCCTACCCTTTATCTATGTCACAATGGTCGTTCGTTGCGCAATTCCTGCCCTATACGGCCATAACTGTGTAACGAAGATTATAGGTGTTCCAGAGTAATAAACACAAAATAGAAGTAGGACAGATAAGGATGATAGATGATTGAGAGGAAAGAAGGAGCAAACCACACCAGAGCACCCGCCTACTACCCACTTCAGCAAGCTTGCAAAAAGTACCTAAATTTATTAAAAAGTGGGCCTGCGATAAGTAACAACATCACGGAAATATGACAACCATAATTAACCAAAGCAAAACAAAATAGAAAAAAACAAACAAACAAACAAACCGAACAAAATAGAAAAAAACAAAGCAAAACAAAATAGAACAAAACAAAACAAAACACAAAATAGAACAAAACAAAACAATCAAAACAAAATAGAACAAAACAAAACAAAACACAAAATAGAACAAAACAAAACAATCAAAACAAAATAGAACAAAACAAAACACAAAATAGAACAAAACAAAACAATCAAAACAAAATAGAACAAAACAAAACAAAAAGAAAAACCACGTGACGTAGGTACCTGAGACGTCTCTATCCGGGGACTGCTGAGACTGAGAGAAGAAGTCTGGCTCTGCCCGCGGCGACTGTAGGATGACCACCACGTTGAGGATAACCAGAGCGGTGACCACCATCATCACACAGCCCACCAGGTTACTCAGGTTCAAGCGCATGGCTCTTTTCCTTCCTTCTATCGCAACCATCAGGTGTATTGGTTCATGTTCCAAGAGATAAGAAATGAGGACGTCTGCTTGTTTTTGTTGTTGCTTGTTTTGTTTTTTGTCGTCTGGGATAAAATGTCAAGTTTCAAAGTCTTTCCACGTAAACACAGATGACTTGTTTCCTTACATCTGTTTCAACCATACTATTATATAATATATCATTATGTATCATAATGTAATACTGTGTATCATTTCATTTTCCAGGATACAAAATGCTGCACTCGTATAGCTCAGTTCATTTTAAACTATTCAACGGAATAAAGGAAGCTGTAGTTACTATTTATGTCCTCGGGGCTACCGCAACAACACCACGTGACTGTCCACGGCCAGTGCATTCATCAAACCCCAATCAAATTAAACACGTGTGGAGCCAGATAACAAATTGAAGAATGTTTTCTGTCGTATGAAATATAATGTCAAGTTTCAAAGTCTTCCTTCCACGTTCACATTATGGAGTTTTCAGTTTCCACTGTCTTGTTCTTTCAGCTGTTGTTCCGTCCACCAAGCGTAAATGTTTCGAAATAATACTCTCTCGCCGCGTCCGTCAAATCTCTGCATGATGCACCCTCGATGAACTCCCATTGTATATTGTTTTGCTGATACTTACGTACCATGCTCCTTCACTGGTAAGTAGTTCCACGTTGCTCCACTGAGATTAGGTTACCTAACACAAAAAGAATCTGCTCCGAAGTGCGGCGGTCCGAATGTGTTCATAGAATAATGTGCAACTTCGTCGAGGAGAGGGCAGGAAGAGAATGCGCGCACACCGTGACGAGGTCTGAGTCAACAAACTTCTCCTGTGGCCGCACTGCCGCGCCTCCTCTGTGGACTGAAATATCAGTTTTCAGTTTCAGTTTGAGAAGAGTTTTACGACGCTCGCTACTGCATACCGTCAGATTTCGAGCGCTATCACACGCACGTTTAATCTCGCACATTTTAAAAGTGTCAATCCACGTTTATCGCCCAAGCAAAGCAATATCATGCATACCTCTTTCAGATTATCTGTCGAGACTCAAAGGTCCATGGTATCGAAGCGCTTCACTTAAACTAGAAGGTCGATCACTTTCAAAATTCTAACACATCGTTACTTCTATTCAAAGGTCTAGATCTATCTGCTCACTGCTCATAACCTAGTTTTGAGAAATTTGATTTTTAACAATTTTGAGTTCCAAAATTATTATGTCAAGCTTTTCAAATGAACTATTTGAATATCTTGCGGCTCCAAATGATCTTACGATTTTGAGTGAGCAGATAGAGCCTTTGGTTTCTGGCCTCTTGGCCTTAGTTACTCAAAGCAGCTGAAAATGTCAGATAGAACTTTGCTTTTTGTAATTTTAAGGTAGCGACATGTCAAGTGAAACAAAAGTCGCTTAAATGGCTGTACTAACTAACGTGCCATGGAATTGTATTTTATTTGACCATGTTGTTCAAGTTTTGACTACAACGTTGAAACAGTCTAAATAGTTTAAAAGAAAAGGCACCCGTAAAGTTTAATTCATGTCATACCAACAAGCCGTGCTGTTAACTGTCATGAATGCAACGAACTGGTGTTTCGTGCACTCTTATTATGTCATTATGCAAAAGCGAGTGCCGTGTTTAAGAAAAAATCAGTAGCAACTATTCAGGTCCTGGGAGCTGTGGTTACAAAAACCCAACAACATTTCTCCGCTGAACGCATGGAAGGCGCATTCATTTCAGGTTGAACTCTGGCGGAGCAATCACGATCGCCGCATATACTAACGTATTTACCGTACACGGCCATGCCCACACTCTTCGGTACCCCAGAATTACAAAGTTGTATCTGTTCAGCATCGAGTTTCGAGAAATATGACGAAAATACTCTTGAGTTTCACAACATCAAGATTTTTCGAATGCAATTCTACGAGTATCTTGATAACGACTCCGAACATTCTTATAATTTGGACTGAGCAGATAGAACAAAATTTGGTTTCTGACCTCACGGTCATAGTAACTCAAAAGGGCTAAAAGTGTCCGACAGAACTTTGTAATTCTAAGATAGCGCATTGGTCAGTTAGAGTAAACCATGGGAATTCAAGGAGGGAGTACCGGGGTATGTGCTGTAGCGGTTAGGCTTTTCGCTATTGCACGCAGGACACCCGAGTTCGAATCCCTAGTGGAGAGATACTATTTTATCAAGTAATCTTGGTCTTTCTGCGGGGATGTTGTACCCCTCTCAGCCCGGGCTAAATGAGCTGGATTGTTTCGATAGATGCGTAAAGACACGTACGTTAAATAGACGTTGTGAATTCGGGGAATTTGTTATTGAAGCTGTCACTTCTTTTTAGACCCATGACTATTTCAAGTTTGGAAATAAAAACAGCAGTCACTTTCTTTTTCACACCCAGTGCAATTGTATTTGTCTTAAAATGATCATTCAAGTTTTGATTTACAAAAAGGTTTCAAACGGGTTTGACTAACTTCAACAGTGACATATCCATTTGTATGAAGTGGGAAGCTAAAGATGTTCAACCGTATATAAAATGTGAGGTTTAATGTAAGGTGTGAAGTTAAAATGTTCAGCAATATAACAGGAGGGGAGTTTTAAAAGTTCAACGTACATCATGTGCGAGGTTTAAAATGTCTAACAGTTTATATTGTGTGAAGTAAGAAATGTTCAATAGAGAGAGAGAGGGGGGGAGAAAAGAGAGAGAGAGAGAGAGAGAGAGAGAGAGAGAGAGAGAGAGAGAGAGAGAATGTTAGAGAGAGAAAGAGAGAGACAGACAGACAGACAGACAGACAGACAGACAGACAGACAGACAGACAGACAGACAGACAGACAGAACGAGAGGGGGGGGGCGGTGTTTGATTTTGCCTACTGCACACATTTCTCGAGCGTACAGGCCACAAGATGGGCTTGCAGAGGTGGGCCGGCTTCGTCACCTCAACATTTACTCTTTGCTCCTCCTCCTCCTCCTCCTCCTCCTCCTCCTCCTCCCCTCCTCCTCCTTCTTCTTCTTGATCTTCTTCTTCTCCTTCTTCTTCTTCTTCATAAACGTAAATAAGTCGTAATACAATAATCCCCCCCCCTCCCTGTTGTCTCTCTGTGTGCCTCTCTGCATCTCTGTCTCTGTCTCTTTGTCTGTCTGTCTGTCTGTACAGCAACAGAGGGTCACCCGCAATCAGTCGGGGAGCGATGGTGAGGCAACGGGGGGCAGAGACGGTGGTGTGGCCACAAGGAGACAGCAGGGTCAGTCTTTGGCTTCAACGACAGCAAAAGAATAGGAACACGGCCGGCCCAGACTTGCAACAACAATAGATAACACCCAAGCAATGTTTTTAAAAATTATGTGTTGGAATGTTCATGGCATATCGCAAAAATAATAATTGTTTAACCTTGATTTTGTCCACTTTTGTTCGTCTTATGATATTTTTGCTTGCTCTGAGGTCTACTCATGTAGTGAAGAAAAATTGCTCCTCGCCTTTCCCCAGTACAATATTTACTCTGCAAAACGTGAGCACGGGTTAGGTGGGGGTGTTGCTGTTCTTGTTCGTCGGTCGTTAGGTGCCCAAGTCACAACGCTAGAAATTTCTATGAAAGAATGTGTTTGTTTACTGTTGAAGGAGACCTGTTTACAAACAGATCGTAAAGTGGTCCTATGCTTCCCCTACCTCCCGCATTAATTTTCGCCTGTGTTTAATAATGAAAAGGTTAAAGGTATACAGTCTCTTGTGAAGACTTATCATGATATTAGCGATAAGTTAGGAGAAGTTGAGTGGATCATCGGAGGGGATCTGAATGCAAGGACAGGACGTCTAGATGATAACTTTGTTGAAAATAACGTACATGAACTTTTGTCTGGTTTTGAAGAAACGGATGATGTTTAGAAGAAATTTGTACCCAAA
>NW_004797643.1:562398-563171 GCF_000002075.1 Aplysia californica | reverse complement strand
GGGGGGGTTAAAACACTTAGATTTAAAAAAAAATTAAGTTCGGTGTGTATTTTAAAGGCGGTGCTTCACTAAGTGTCAACTCTGAATATCTTTTGTTTTAACTTAGTAAAAAGAGAGTAAAAGATTACGCTACGATACCATATCATGTATGTTGTTGCCTGCATTTTAACGTTTTAAGTAAAGATAACAGAGATGAAACATCTGTGTAAATCGTTACCTTAGAATCACAAAGTTTTATCTGATATGTTTGGCTGTTTGAAGTAATTAGGACCATGAGGTCAGAAACCAAACATTCTGTCTGCTCTATCAAACTCGTAAGATTATTTTGAGTAGTTATCAGGATATTCACAGGATTGCATTTTTTAAAAAGCTTGACATGTTGTGAAACTTGCACTTTCTAACGTCAAATTTATCAAACTAAGCACTGAGCACTGAGCAGAACGAAATGTGTAATTCTAGGGTGGCGAAATAACAGTTATACTTCTTTTCTAAAGTGCCCCAAAACAGCACTTCTTCAAGCTTTGTCGCAAATACATATCATAAGAGACTTAAAAAGACTTACAGATTTGGTTGAAAGACGTACATGCCGTAGTTTTTTACCCAATCTCAGGGAAACAGAAAATTTCTGAAAACTAAAACATTTAGTTTGGAAAGTTACACGTTAAGCTGCTGGGGATGTTTCTCCATACCAGAGGCGAAGCGTCTATATAATCAAATAATCACTGCTTCCCTTCCTAATTTTGAAACATTGTCGCAGTTAAATTCACCCATAG
>NW_004797643.1:558173-560421 GCF_000002075.1 Aplysia californica | reverse complement strand
GGGTAGAGGATTTTTTGGGGGGTGGGAGGTGGGGGAGGAATTGTAGGTTGTTGGGTTGGTTGTTGTTGTTTTTTGGTTAACCTTATACAGGGTGTTTAGATCTTTTAGGAGGCGGGCTTGCAACTCTGTCTGTTACAGCCAACCTGGGTCGAGAGGGATGCAACGGCCGTGCAGAGAGACCGAGACACTCGATACAAATTTCTTCCCATTCGGGTATCAAACTTAGATCTCTTGCGTGCGACAGCGAAACCCCTATAACCGCTACACCATAGACGCCGTTTTTTAATGAGGATCCAACTCAGTCTCCGCACGGCCGACGATAGTGGATTAGAAATTATGCATGAATACTCTTGAACATTGTTTCCGACTTTCTGAGATCTTCGAACTCCAGACCGAACGCAATCATTCTGCTCCAGTGCATCCTATTGAGATCCAGTCTGCATTATTTAACAAGTTAAGTTTAGAGGAAAAGCATGCCAGGAGTCCAGTCATGCCTCATCATTCTGTTCTTTTATTTATTTCTCCACACTCCATCTCTGCCCCCCCCCCCCCAAACCCTCACTTTCATTCTCCTCAAGCGATTTGACTCGCTTTGCTGCCGACTCAACGAAACCTAAACTCAAATATCCTCCTCCTCCTTCTCCTCCTTATTCTCCTCATTCTATCTATCTATCTATCTATCCATCTATCTAACTCCACGAGACAACTTTTGAAAAAAAGAAAAGACAGAACAAATAAAAGCAATATAGATTTATAGGCATTACATACGAATATAATAATATAGGCTAATAATATACGTGAATCAATACATTAATTAACAGATGAGGAAAAACGGAGAACGTGGGAGTGCAGGATAAGCCAGGCTTTGATATGGAGCGCAAGGGGGTGTTGAACCATAATCGTCTTATTCGAGGCTATTTATAAATATAGGCCTATATAATCATTCGTTCAGGCACCGTGTCAGCGGTATTTCTGTACGTGTTGTGTGCTAAGACAACAAAGGGGGGTCACATCTGCTCACAATTGTGTGCCTAATTGTTCAACTCAGGGAAACTGAAGTGTTTAAATGTCTTTTCGTTTGTTTTGTCTTTGTCTACGTTGTGTGACTCATAATCGTGAGGTTGTGGGTACGGGGATTGAAGCCTCAAGCCCGACGTTATGTCCTTAGAAAAGACACTTTACCCAGGTACCCAGCCATAGACAGCGAAAGATCTTGTCGGTTTGTTAGGGTTTTAGCGCCAATAGATGGCAGCTTGAACTGTATGCTTCCCAGGAGGTTGAGGTTGTTTAAGAATGCTATCAGGTCTGCTGGGGTAATAATATAATATAGATAGATTGTCAAGCGCATAGAGCTTTCTGTTGAGCGGTAATTTGTGCTATACAATGTTTTTTTTATTAATATTATGACATAGACGGACGGCACATCTGCTGAACGGCATACGTGTCATAAAGGTGGTGGACATGACAGAGGATATATAACATAGACTTGGATAATAATATCCTAAACTGGGCACTGTCATGGCCGCCCACAGACTTGAAAAAAGTATTCTAAACTGGGCAACTGTAATGGCCGCCCATAGACATGGATCATAGATCCTAGACCGGACACTGTCACTGTTCATACTGTCATGGCCGCCCACAGACTTGGATTATAATAACCTATAAGACTGGGCCTGCCGTGGCCGCCACTCTTTGCTCTCTGATCTATAAGAACAACAAAAAGCTTCTTTGCGCTGGTGCTCACCATGAGAGCCCAAACGAAGAAAAAACCCAAGTTTGTTAAATGCCAAGTGTGCGCACAATGTTCCTTCCTTGTCTTTAATTTGGTTCTAAATAGAGTAAGGTGGCGCACTCCACAGACAAGTCTTGGAAATTAGAATACATGTGTACATGTCTACGTTCGATAGTGATTGGGGAAGGACTTCACACACACTCAAACACACACATACACACACACGCAGTGCCGGATTAACCATTAGGCAAATAAGGCAATTGCCTTGGGCCCATCTAAAAATAATAGGC
This sequence comes from Aplysia californica, assembly GCF_000002075.1. NCBI lineage: Eukaryota > Metazoa > Mollusca > Gastropoda > Aplysiida > Aplysiidae > Aplysia > Aplysia californica. The sequence continues at coordinate 558,399 of NW_004797643.1, read as the reverse complement.
CACAAACGGGCCAGAGACAAGGTACAACAAGGCCACATTTTTTCGGGTTTTCCCCCCGTTTTGATCAGGCCGCAGCAAGGCCAGTCAGCAAGGCCACAACTAGAATAGCCCTAGGCTAGCCCTAGCCAGATTCCGACTGAGTTTTTAGTCCCAGGCCTAGTTCCCGAATGAATTATATAAAACGTAGAATAAACCTAGATCTAGATAAATCTAGTCTAAGTCTAGG
>NW_004797643.1:549284-553714 GCF_000002075.1 Aplysia californica | reverse complement strand
ATCATCATCATCATCATCATCATCATCATCATCATCATCATCATCATCATCATTATAATAATAATAATAATAATAATGATATAAAAAAGATGATGATGATAATAATAATAATAACAATCATAATAATTGCCTTTTCATTGCGCATATCCACGCTCTACAGCATGCCCTATTCCCTTTGCAACTATTACTACCCCAGCAGACGCTAGAGTACTAAGAATGATTCTCGGCTTTCCGGGAAGCAAAGTGTAAGCACCGATTGTATAAGCGTTCAAACACTAACAAACTCACGAAGACCTTTCGCAGTCAAAAGCCAGATACAGATTCCCTAATCCCTTCTGGGTGATGTGAGGAAAATTCCTGTAAAGTAACTTTCCCAATGACACAACGCCGGGCCAATGACGGGATTTGAACCAAAAGAAGTTGAAAAACTTACTATTTTGATTCAAAACGAGTTCTCCTACCCCATAACCCAATATGTCACCAACTCGGCTGATAAATGCCCCAACAGATCCCCCCCCCCCAAAAAAAAACAAAAAAAAAGAAAGAAAGAAAAAACTACTCGACCGTAGAGAAAATAATGGCAACTTATTCATGCAGCCCAAATGGCTTTTCCTTGCAGCCTATAACCTCCTTGAACGACGGTGGATGTGTCTGGGAAATGACCAGTGAGTCGATAGGCCAATTGTTCCGGAGCTTAGATCAGACAACCGTGTCAAGTCTTTTCTCTACACCTGACCTCCGTTAACTCTATATTGGCGTAACGGACACAAATCGCTACCCTGAAATTACAAAGTTCTATCTGCTCAGTACATCCTAGTTTTGGGAAATTCAGCGTTAACAGATTTTGAGTTTCACATCACGTAAAGCCTTTTCGAATGCAATTCTTTGAATATCTTGATAACGACTTCCAATAATCTTACAATTATAAGATAAGATAAGATTAAGATAAGATAGTACTTTATTATCCCCGAAGGAAATTTTCTTTGGCTGTACAGGACCGTAAAAACACATGCAGGTATACATTTTAAAAAATTTAATCATATATATTACTCTCATTAAAATTCAATATATGAAAGGAGAAGTAAAGCTGACAAAATGTACATATCAAATGCATCATTCAACCACATGCAGGAATTTAAATACTAGACCTTTGGAGTTATATACAGATACATACTCTAAGAGCAACACACTTCTATGCTCATTCTGACAAAAGCCTTATGCTAGATGGTAAAAAAATTTCTTTTATATCTTTCTTTCTTTGTTTTTGGAGGGACATATCTGCCGCTGCGTGATCTTACAATTTGTGTGGAAAAGGGGTGTGATGGGTCGTTTATAATGCTTTTAATCTTTTTTATACGTGTGGTGTTATAAATTTCATCCATTCTTATAAAATCATATCCAGAGATCTTGCTGGCTTTCTTAGTGGTTCTGTCAAATTTTTCTTTATCTTTCCCCTTACAATTAAAACGGCCAAAACTGTCAGACAGAATATTGTAATTCCAAAGTAACTATCTTTCCAGTTAGCAGCAGACCAAGGGCAATGTTGTGGCACATACTGAACCATCATACACAAATCAAAGACACGATTTTGCACATTTCACAGTATGCACGTTATTGCATGCCTTTCAAACTTCCAAGTAAAGAAAACAAAATCGAAAAAAGTGTTTGAAGAATGAAGTTATGCCCCAGAACAGTACGTCTTCAAGTGTTGACGAATGACCAGAATGCGCGGCCTGATTGAGAGTTAATGTCATGGCTGACATACAGTCATACGCAACAGACCAAAGGTAAAATGGTGCAGGTTTTAACGCCCGTATCAACACTACATGTGTTAGGTTATTTAAGAGGCGGGACCTCCGAATTTAACATCCATCTCCAAAAAGACTGAGCCAAAGGGGAAATTCGTGTAAATTGACTTCCCAGGGACACAAAGTCGGACCGAGCTGAGGCTCCACCACCGCACCTACAATTACAGACCAAAGTCACCAAGGACAGTTCGTCCATAGAGCACGGTCGTGCAAAGCCGCCCAAACTTTTATAATGTTCTATTCTATAAAACACTCACAAACAGAAAATATAAGAAGCCCGCAACAAGCACTAGCTAGATTTTGTATCAATACAAGGTCCTCGCTGGCCCCTTAACAGCCATTACTGTGAATATAGTGCCGTAAAGCATCTTCTCTGCCATGCCAAAGTCCACGCGCTTTAACTAAACGTAATAATTATGTCGTTTAGCAATGGTGGTCTGACCTTTAAATTTCTCGTTTGGTTAACCCAAGCGATGACGACACTCGTAGCGGGTGTGGAGGTACATTAATACTAATAAGACGGTGCATCTAAAAAAATGTGCTCTTGTCGAAAATAAACCCACAGCAAGCAGTCTAAAAATAAAAGCAATCTCAGACTGTACACTATATGCCCATAAAATGTGAGCCTCGGAGCAATCCAGCGGAATGCTCAAGTGAATTGTGATTGGTTCATTGTCTTGCCACTATTTTAAAAGTTAAGTCTTGCCCAGACTATGTGACCAGTAACTGTGAATTTGAGCGAAGTGACGAAGTGAACATAGAGTTACCATCTGTTAATTTGTGCCTTTGAATGGTGCTTTAGAGGAGTGGTGAACGTGTTATTACTTGAGTGTTCAGCTCCAATGCAAGATGAACGGAATTGATTTTTAGCTGACAAATACATGTAGTTTATGAAATCAAAGCGACAAATAAAAAGAATGAAAGTAAAAACATTAGGTCTTCACCAACCCAAAGAAAATAAAATTATACACCACCCCATTTGCTATGTCTTTGACTATCTTCAACCTGCGATAGCTTTATTGTGCATGCCCACTTTTCGAACAATCATACACAAATCAAAATGACGAATGGCCATATTATCATTTCATATTATGCGTGTTGTTGTCTACTTTTTAAAGTCCGAAAAGAATAAGCAGAAGTTTTAAAATTTACTTCTTTTTCTAAGTGCCTCAAGCGTTGCCGACCGATCAGACTGCACGTCATCAATGGGTTAAATGGTGTGAACCTGAGAAGGCCTAGGTGTGAACCCAGGCCGACCTTTTCAATTGCTGCAAACGAGCGGTCTATTGGTGTGAACCCAGGCCGGCCTTTTCAATCGCTGCAAACGATCGGTCTATTGGTATTGTCAAAATGTCATTGATGACCATCGATTGACAAGGAGAAAGGTGTCCGTCTGAACGTCTGAGACATGTAGAAGTATTATACAACGGCATTGTAGTGTAAACGTATCTCAAAGGGGGCGGGGGGAGGGGCGGGGGGAGGGGCTGAAGGGACGTGGCCATAATTTGTAAGGATGATGTTCTGTATGAAGTATAGATGATTTACAGACAGGTGGCCCTTTGAGCAGCTTGGACTGTATTTGTTAGAGTTTTGAGGCGCTATAGCAGCTGTATAAGGTAAAATGTGGGCTGTCTATTCTTTGATATTAACTTAACAATCATGTTGCTAAAGATACAGGTTCGTGTCCTGGTGGGTTAGTGGGTCTCGTCAATAGAGAGGAATTCCTGCTACACTGTTGCTCCGAGTGGGACACATATCGTAGTGCGGTAAAAAGCTTGATTCAAACCAAACGGAATCACTTACGGTATTGAAATCCCAAGAGGCGTATGACAAGTGGCTGCTGAAGTAAGATAAGATAAGATAACATAAGATAACATAAGATAAGATAAGACAAGATAACAATTCAATGCTCTCCATAAAGAGAAATTTGTTACAACATGGTAAATGCATGCAAATGCTCAAATCAGCATACAAACATCATTGTTATATCTTTTGTTTTGACCATTTTTAATCATAAAAATCCATCATCATCATCATCATCATCACCATCATCGTCATCGTCGCCGTCGTCATTGTCATCATTATTACCGTCATTATCACTGTCATCGTCGACGTTTATATATAAAATAGTAGTAATAATAATAATAATAATAATAATAATAATAATAATAATAATGTTCGTATGCCCGCGCATACAAGTAAAAACTGGAAATGTTTCATCCCCAATATTCACAGCTCACTTAACTGGCAATCATTTTTAATACCAAGCACATTTGTCAAAACAACGGTAGCATTGAATCTCTGTCTTTATTTTTTATTCGTTTTATTCTTTGGGTGGGATCGGGGGGAGAGGGGGGGGGTGGTTAGTGTGAGGGGGGCGTTGTATGTGACCCGATCCCAGCAAATAAAAACGGAATCGTAATCGAAAATTCTTTTGTTTCACGTTGATGATATCGACCTGGTAGTAACAATGAATTGTGTTTCATTATGAATTTAGTAACAGGAGCAAAACCACTGCCATTGGAAACTTCTTGAATAGCGGACGCTGCCTGTGTGAGTAAGTGTGTGTGCGTGTGTGTGTGTGTGTGTGTGTGTGTGTGTGTGTGTGTGTGTGTGTGTGTG
>NW_004797643.1:543281-547473 GCF_000002075.1 Aplysia californica | reverse complement strand
GAGAGAGAGAGAGAGAGAGAGAGAGAGGGGGGGGGAGATATCGGGGACGTAGGGAGGGCGTAGGAGGTCGGGGGTGTAGATTGACTTTGTTTTGGTTAGGATCAAGATGTGAAACGTAAAACACCTACATTATAAAAGCCTCCAATTCGAAGTTTAAAAAAAGAAACAGAACAAATCCTGGTCGTGACAGTACACTCATTTTTCCAAGAACGAACTCCTTGACACAGGGCGTGGCATCTTAACCTTTTCGCAGCACGGCGCTCCACGTTAGCGCGCTGTTTTTATTACTTTGGAACGAAGCGCTCCTCTTTGGCGCGCGCTACCTTTCACGACGGGGTGCTCCACCCTGGATTCACGTACTTGTGCATGCAACAAAAAGTTTGCCTTTTCGTTTTTCACTTTCAAACTTTTAATGTATTCGGTTGAATCAAAATCTCACAACCTAAGCAACCGTTTACATCAGATATTTACTCATGGCTGGTCATTACACAGGAGTAAATAAACTTTTATAAAACGAAAACAAAACGACAAGATGGGGACGGGATCAATGACAAAGATCTGCAAACATTGGCAAGTCGTTTACGTTGCAAAACCAAGAAACCAGATAATCTTGTAGAAATGGAATGCTTCTTTGTTATCTATTTTCTTTCACTTGGGTATACTCAAGATACTGACTCTCTGCGACCGCTGACCTGGAAGCCCATGTTTGCACTTATCTTTCTGCTAAATAATGATGTACACGCGTGTTTCTTGACAGTTATCTCTTCTCGTTTCATATTTCAAACAACATAACACAAGTGCACTACGGAGAGCTTTTTCATTTAATTTATCCCGAATCTACGAGAGAGAGTTTTTTTTTAACTTGTGAAAACCATAACAGGACTTTGTATTGACGAAACCATGGTGCATTTCAAGGGCCTTTCCCGATCAAAGGTTTATCTGAAGGATAAACCCACTAATGAAGGATTCAAACTAAGTGAAGTTTGCGAGAGAAAAGCAGGGTACGTCTCTGTTCTCTAGTGATGCACAGTGTCAAAAGACGAATCAGCGTTTCTCTTTGCTAAAAAAAATAACAACCCCTAAACAAAAGAAAGAACAACTTTGGAATGTTTTGGGTTTGAAGGCTCGAGGGAAGCGGAAACTTAGTAGGTTTTGGAAGTGTATAAATCAGCCCTGCTTTTGAAAAGGTGAAGTTGTTTTGACTTAGGACCCACTCAACATACTACCCAACGCTACAAACAGCACAGTGGTTGAGTGTGATAATGGCATCATAAATATGAAAGGGTATTTATTGACATTTTTTGGTGCTATAAAATCAAAACATGAATCTGCTTGTGCCATCTTGAGTGAGAGAAACGAAAAGCTGAAGAGGCCAACAGGATTGGCTGCAGTTGATTCTATACATGTAATATGAGGAACAAACAAAATAGCACGCTTTCTTATTGGCCACAGAAACTTAACGGAAGATTGTTTTCTTCCTTGACTACAGAGATTTAGACAGGTTTACTTTCTCGGTGGATTGCCTGATTTTGTGAGTTTTGAAAGTGGAACTATCATTGGGACAAGTGCTGGTGACCAAAAGGGGCCTAGGAAAATGACTCTTTTTCTCCAAAACTCGACCTCGCAAATATTGCAATTAGACTCCATTATTACTGGATCCCTTCCGAATTGGAAAAACTTCTTGTACCCTAAGTAGAGTCTTTGAAGTGCCACCTGATTACCTTACTTTGAATCAGACTATAGTACTGAAGGCTTTCCAGTCTACTCAGTAACACTGTTTGTTCTTCAATTTTTTCGGGTTCTATTCGCCTTTCTTCTCTCCTACACTGATCTTTGCAAAATTGTATTGTTAAGACCAAGCTTGTTTTGTAACATTACCATTCCCGATTCCTTTTCTTTGCAGTGGTTTGAAGATCTTCATAGGGCATACGTTGGGTTGAATGGTTTGGGAGAAGCTATACCAAAGAAAATACAGATGTCAGGACCACGCTGGAAAATACAGCATTGTCAAGGCCTTAGAATTTTTTGAAGGAACACAGAAAAACATTAATTATCGATTTTGACTGTAGAAAGAAGCATTGACAAATTGTGTTCCGGTGGATCAACATTCATGAATCATAACTCATGTTTCTTTACGTGCAATAGCAAAGAGTTTTGCGATGACACCACTAATGTCAGGAGAGAGAGAGAGAGAGAGAGAGAGAGAGAGAGAGAGAGAGAGAGAGGGGGGGGGAGACAGAGACTCTCCTAGGTAGAGAGAGGAGAGAACAGATAATATTATTATGTGGTATAGCAGATAGACGCTTCGCTTCCGCTTGCTGAATACCCGAATTCAATTCCCGAGTGGGGAGAAAATTTCTATCAAGTACCTCGGTCTTGGATTCCTTCCCACCCTCGTTGACCCTGACAGGCACGGTCGGAAGCCCGCCTCCTTAATGATTTAAATAGTGTCGGGGGGGGGGGGTGTAAAGCTTCTTCAATTACATTCTAAGAGAGAGGGAGAGAGACATACAGACAGACACAGAGAGCGTAGGGGGAAGAGGGCGAGAGAGAGAGAAGAGAGAGAGAGAGAGAGAGAGGGAGAGAAAGAGAGAGAGACGAGAGAAGAGAGAGAGAGAGAGAGAAAGAGAGAGAGAGAGAGAGAGAGAGAGAGAGAGAGAGAGAGAGAGAGGTTACCTTTTCGCACCGTGCGGCTTTCAGGGTGCGCATTCCCTAAGAACGCCATTATTTTATGTGCGCTATTCCCTGGAAAAGCCCTATTTTGGGGGTATTTTCAAAGAAATATATCTCAACGGTTTTAAAGCATAGATGTTTGTATTCGGTGTTAAAGTAACGTTCAATTCTTTGTCAACACAACCATAGTTTTTAGGACCACATTCACTTTCTTTGACTAAAGTTGTCAACTGTACAAAAGAGCGTATGGGGCTGAAAAAAGAAAAGTTTTCAAAACAAATTCTACACCCCGAGACCCCCACTGAACAGTTCAATGGTGTTTCTTCAATGATATTAACGCCTGCTCAGACAGGCGTGATCCATGATAAATATAATTCAACTGAAATCAATATAAAAAATTCAACCTAACGATTGAAAAAATGTGCTGTTGTGAGCAGCTTTATGAACAGCTCCATACTCAAGCATCGGGTGAGTCAGGTGCTTCTTTCAGTTCAGAGTTGAGTTGTACACCTCAAAGCAGCCAGGGTAGAGTGCAACTTTGCAGTTTGAGCCCCCGTGCTGACATCCCAGCTCTGCACGCATTGCCTGTGCACAATTTTTACTGCCACCTAAAGGGTCTTTTTCCGTGGCGTTGTTTTCAACCTACTGACACTCTTTGAGAACATGCCTCTTTCATAGTTAGGAATGTTACAAACTAATAGTGTCAGATTTACTGGACCACATGATCACATCCACCAGCTTGAATACCTGTTTCTTCCTTATTAAAATCCTACTGATTTAAGAAATCTGTCTTCTTTATCTAAAACAGTAAAGGCAGACAACAACATGCACACTGATAGATTATTATTCAAGTTCAAGTTCCTAATTTATGTATTGTGGTTTAAAACGTAAAACAATACAAAATGTACTGCCCATTGTGTACTGTGTAGAAGCGCGCTTATAATGAGATGTCCTATTGCAGTTACGAGAACTGTAAACCAATTACCAAAACAACAAAACATATTGTCTTCGCAGACATATCGTCCTGATAGATTTCATATCAACTTCATGTAGGCGTAGATTAAGCTACCAACATACTTGTCATAATAACCCCCCTTAATTGCTTCGACAAAAGGTTGCTAAGAAGGCTAAACTGCATTTATGAAGCAAATATTCCACTTTATCAGATTGCTTGTTCCCTGAATGTCTTGATCAGATCCACGTAAGTGAATAGCCAGAGTGACTCGACATCGAACCAATTTAAAAGTGAATGCACTGTGATATTGTGGATTCCCCGTCATAGCAGACAAGGGTCGAGGTATCCTTTAATTTGTATTATCTCCAGTGCACGGAGTCGCGAATGTCACTTCGCTAAACTTTAGATAACCTATGATCATTGTTTGCTAACTCCAGCCCGCGCTAGAAATTAAAGTAGTCGATTATATAACTAGAGCCTGACACGATCTTACGAGAGATCAGCTATTCGTCTGTCTGTCTGTCTGTCTGTCTGTCTGTCTGTCTGTCTGTCTGTCTGTCTGTC
>NW_004797643.1:542081-543135 GCF_000002075.1 Aplysia californica | reverse complement strand
TCTCTCTCTCTCTGTATTATCATGCCGAGGGATACACGTTAAATAATCCCTTCTCCAAAAATATTAGACACAGTTAGGTCAAATGAATGTCAACGATTAGATGTGTATACAAAGGAGTAACATACAAATAAAAGAAAGAAGAGAGATAAGGACAATGGGTATTTGATAGGAAAAAGGGAGAAACCACAGCAGAGCACCCTCAAACCACAGCCACCCGTTGTGTTTCTTTGTTTAACTTGTTGAACAAGTGGAGCGTGGCTGCATTCTTTGACCTTTTCTCGCTTGATTCAACTTCATTATTCAAAAATTTAAAACCAAATAAATCGAAACTGCTAGTGATCTGTTTTTTTAAGTGATAAGGACGCTTTTATTTTGTTATTTGGATTCATGGAAATCACCAGTTTCCTATTTGTTTCTGTTTATCACCATGGCGAATCGTTCCTCATTTTCTGATTATTTTTTAAAAAGTGTTTTACGGCGCTCGCAACAGCATAATAAGGTCATATGAGAGCGCGGGACACATTTAACATTTTCAGCAGGAAGGAGATTTTGAATTTTGTTCGGGTGGCTGCCGAAGCCTACTCTTATCAATTTTGGACCACCAAGGGATCTTTGACCTGTGCAACTTGCATCCGAGATTTTTTGCCCTTGTCCAAGAAGGCTAGATGCAGATCTTTCATAAGATCAAGGATGTGGCTGAAAGACAGCAGTAAGAAGGAGCCAAGCAGTAGCAGAAGAAAGGCTGCAGAAAGAGTCAGGAGCCCAGAGGAGGGGCAAAGGAGGTGAAGGGGGTGGGAGGCGGGGCAAAAAGTGGAGACGAAAGCAGACGACAGAATATTGCTAGAGAGCAGAAAAAGGGGTGAAAGAAGACAATTCTAGAGACGAAAAATTACCGTCGCTGTCCGAGCTCGAATCCGGGACCTATTGAATGAGAAGCGAACACCTTAACCTCTAGACCACGAGAGCACCCTTTCTAATTTCCCTCGAGGTGTGATTAACTTAAAGATGTATTGTTTGCGAGGGCATTCTCTTCATACCCCCCCCCCCTTTTTTT
>NW_004797643.1:539601-541659 GCF_000002075.1 Aplysia californica | reverse complement strand
AGGGAGGGAGACACACACACACACACACACACACACACACACGCACACACACACACACACACACACACACAAACCAAGAAAAAAAAAGCATTTTATATGCACAAAAAACCAGTTCAATCACACAATGACGAACTTTCTCAGCCATGGGGCTTACATTAGTTCTATACACACAAGGATAGCAGTGACAACAAGACACAGCAGCACCTGCTTACACTCTCCATCTAAGACTTTAACAAAGCACCCAGGGACCAGATACATGAACGTCTTTACACATCTCTGCGTAGTGTATACTGTAATGTATCATCTCTACCCCCCCCCTCCCCGAACACAAATACACACCTCCCTCCTCATTTTTTCTTCTTTTTTTAGCATTACAGTCCTCGAAGCTACAGATCTATGTCTTTTTTGTTGTTGTTGTTTTAGTAAGAGTTTTATGGCACTTGTAACACAATAAGGTCATATTATAATTTTAAGTGCCGAAGATTAGAGGTGTACAAGAGAGTCACAAGCACTAAAAGAAGGATGAGAGATAAGGATGATAAAGATCAGGATTAAAGGAAAGAAGGAGTAAACCACACCAGAGCACCCGCCAACCATCAACGATCTATGTCTAGTAGGTTGTCAACTCACTAAAAACGAAAAGCCAAAAAAACAACACATTATTATTCTTCCTTAGCACTCCTACCTTCTCAGCCACTAAGAGATCAAACTTGAGAACACAGGCTACTCGGATAGAGAGCACGGCACAAAGAACTTGACACTTGCATTCCGATTGTCCACCCGGAAAGAAGATACTCAAAAACTGACCAAAAACGCCACGAGACTGACAACACAACAAGACGCCTGTCGCGGGAAGAAACATCAGTAACCCACTCACGTTTCGGCATGGGGGGAATCCTCGGCGGCTTTCTGCGATTCGTGTCGTCTGCTGGCGGTGGCGGGAGTGTGTAGGCCTGGAGTTATCCCCAGACTGACCATCTCAGCGTCGAGAGCGGTAGAGAGTTGTTGGCGTCACGTGCAATCACATCCTCTATTGATCTGCGACTCACAGAGCCGGGGAACGTTGAGGCGGTTCTCCCCCCTTACTGCTTCTGCAACAGCTTTGTTTGATCAGAGTTTTTACAGCTTCAAGATCAGATTTTTACAGCTTCTGTTACACTAGTGGTAGATCAGAGTTTTACAGCTTCTAGATCAGAGTTTTATGGCTTCTAGATGAGATATTTACAGCTTCTCTTACACTGGTGGTAGATCAGAGTTTTACAGCTGACAACTTTTTGTTCAGAGTCTGACAGCTTCTAGATCAGAGTTTTACAGCTTCTGTTACTCTGGTGGTAAATCAGAGATTATCAGTTTCTGTTACAACGTCGTTAGATCAGTTTTATGTCTATACTGTTGGTTAAACAGGGTTTTACAGATTCTGTTACACTGGTGGTAGACCAACAGAGTCATTTGATCAGTAGAGTTTTACATCTTCTGTAACAGCGTCTTTAGATAGTAGTTTGACACCATTCACTAGCTGATTTGAATGTGTTCCAGCTATTTTTAATACTTTCCATCATCAGCATAGTTGTTTTGGTGGGGGGGGGGTTTGGTTGTTGTTTGTTTTTTGTTGTTGTTTTTTGTTGTTGTTTTTGTTGTGTGTGGGGGTTTTTTGGGGAGGTATGTAGGAGCTTTAGGCGCCATCGACACAATTTAGATCATTTAGGAGGCGGGCTTCTGTCTCTACCTGTCAAGACCAACCCGGGCTATATCCTTTTACAGCATCCCCGCAAAAAGACCGAAATACTCTCCCCTCTCCCCATTCAGCATTCAAATCTGAGTCTCCTGCGTGCTACAGCGAAGCATCTCATTACACCTCAGACGAAGGTCTTCAGCATAGAGTGAGTGGGATAAAGTAAGGGAAGATAGAGAGTTTTATTTCTGCTGAAACAGGCTAATGGAGAGATAAAAGTGAATGTGGATATTGCATGATAATCGACGTTTATTTTCAACTCAAGCGCCCCCCCGTCTCTCTCTCTCTCTCTCTCTCTCTCTCTCTCTCTCTCTCTCTCTCTCTCT
>NW_004797643.1:536961-538837 GCF_000002075.1 Aplysia californica | reverse complement strand
CCCCACCCCCATCCCTTTTTTTTTCTTCTTGTTCCCCCTCTTTTCTCTCCCTGAAGAAACAACTACAAAAAAACCCAGAATACATAATAGAAAACAAAATAAAAACAGACGGCAACAACCCCCCCTCCCCCAATAAAAATAAAATAAAACACAAACTAAAGAAACAAAGACTTTTAAAAAATTATAATGTAACAGTTTTGAGAAGCCTGGGCGTCCTCCCGTTATGCAGTACAGTGTTGTTTTTACGCCACCATCGACACAATTTCGATCCCTTTGGAAGCTCCTGCTATAATATACTTACCGGGAAAAGTAATGCGAATTCACGTGACATAAGAAGAGGAGAGTAAATTGAAGCAATATTTTTATTGCGAGAAACATGTTTGAGGTATTTAAAATTGCACAAAACAATGCCTGAAGGTTGGGAATTTGCTTGGGGACAGAATTTGTAAATCGGTATCAATGACCTTGACCTTGGGTCTTAAGTTCCAGTCAGTATCTGGTAAGCCCTCCATTAGCTTTGATGACGGCAGTGCACCCGCGGTGCATTGAGAGGACCTAGCGATTGATTTGACCGTTGGGGACTGGGCTGGAGTTGATTGAGACGCATCTGAAGGATGTCCTAAAGGTGTTCTATTGGGTTCACATATGGTGATAGGGGTGGGTGAGGCACAGTGGATATGTTGTTCTATCTGGATAGCACGTGCTGTTTTAGGCCGGGAGTTATCCTGCTGAAAGAGGTGGTTTTGATGTCTCAAGAAAAATGGAGCAACATGGGCAAGCAGGACTTGGTTGATGTAGTGCTGTGCCGTCACTCTGTTGTCACGTTCAGGTCCTAAATTTTGGAAGATTATGGGCCCAGTCTTTGATTGATACCGGCTGCGCCCCACATCATCACGCTTTATCCTCCGCACCGATCTCTCTCCCAGATGTTCTCGTCAGAGTAGCGTTGTCCGGGTCGGCGCCAAATTCGGACCCGTCTATTGTCAGGATCGATGCAGAAGCGACTCTCGTCGCTGAAGGTCACACGCTGCCACTGTCGATGACGCCAGTTAACGTGGTTCTGAGCCCACTGGATACGAGCTCGTCGATGATGGGCGTTCAGGGGTGCTCTCTGCTCCGGACGCCGCCAACGCAGCCCCCTGGCCACAAGTCGGAGGCGTATGGTGCGGTCACTCACGGCTCTACCGGGCGTTCTTATGGAGTTCTGAGCTGTCTCGGAGGCAGACAACCGCGGATCTCGGCGATGCTGACGCACGACGAAGCGGTCTTGGGCAGCTGTTGTCAGTCGAGGTCTCCCGCTTCTTTGGAGGCCTCGCGTGGAGTTGGTTGCCTGGAATCTGTTTTGCAGGCGGTAAATAGTGCTGGCATGCACTCCCAGGACTGTTGCCACCTGCTGAGGGCTCTCGCCGGCTTGCTGACGTTCAATAGCTCTTTCTCGATTTTCCACAGATAATATTGGCATCTTGATAGTCGGACTAAGCAACACTCAATCAAACATTTTATTGCAGAGAATTTATAGGCCAAACCAACTTAACATGTGAACAAAAATTCACGATTCAATACGTACCATTGAGAGGGTTGCTTCGTTGTATTGTTTGATGCATAAGCGGCCAGTGAGCGTGTTGTTTTTCTTAAATCGAGCCAATCCAATAACACATTGTGAATAGAGACAAATAAAAACAACTCACGAAAATACTTAGTTTTGTTTTTTTAATGGTGTTACTTTTTCGCGTTATTTATCTAACTATAACCTTTTAATCCGCATTGTCTTGGGAGTCTAGGCAGGCTTCTTCTTCTTCTCCTTCTCCTTCTCCTTCTCCTTCTCCTTCTCCTTCTTCTTCTTCTTCTTCTTCTTCTTCTTCTTCTTCTTCTTCTT
>NW_004797643.1:532170-534599 GCF_000002075.1 Aplysia californica | reverse complement strand
GAAGTGCAATGCCCCTGTAGTTGTTTGCATCTGAAGGACTTTCTTTCTTGAGGATAGAATGTTTTAGTGCTTGACACCACATTTTTTGGATACTTCTCAGAGAGATAGCGAGAGAGAGAGGGGAGAGAGAGAGAGAGAGAGAGAGAGAGAGAGAGAGAGAGAGAGAGAGAGAAGGGAGAGAGAGAGACATATAAAGAGAGAGACAGAGAGAGAGACAGAGGGAGACGGAGAGAGCGACAACGAGAGATAGGGAAAGAGAGAGAGAGAGTGAGAGAGACAGAGAGAGAGAGAGAGAGAGAGACAGACAGACAGACAGATAGACAGACAGACAGACAGAGAGAGAGGGGGGGGGTGTGTTCCACATCTACCCGAAAAAGACCCCAAAACAGAGGAGACAAACGATAAAGAACGCTTTATCATGCATTTACCTAGTGAGCCTTTCTGGTGTCAAATTTGGCAGATGTGAGGTAGATTTTAGCGAAGCTTGCATGAAGTGCGGATTTGTTCGTCTTGTCGCTAGAAAATATCGTTGGCCAGTTGTGCAGACGAACTAATCCCTGAATTTCAAATCTTTTATTATTATTATCATCACCATTATTATCATCATTATTATTATGATTATTATTAGTAGTAGTAGTAGTAGTAGTAGTAGTAGTAGTAGTAGTAGTAGTAGTAGTAGCATTATTATAGCTGTCAGTGGTATCGATTGCATGTGCTAAATAAATATTTTGTGGAAACTCTTATTTTTGAATGTTGAAAAAAAAACACCCAAAATTACATCACCCAGATACAATAATTGTTAAAAGAACGATTCAGTTGATTGTTTCTTTTTTCCTCTCTTTTGTAAAATTTTGATTTCTGGGTTATGTTTATTTTAACAGCTTGCCGACAATATCTTTACAAATAAATCAGAGTCAGACGTACACGATGCATACACACTATTGAACAAAATCAGCAAGAATAAACTTTAAGCACAACTACTCTGGAAAGAGCTATCCCTTGCTTTGACTTGAACTCAATGCTTTTCGTACCCACAAAATCATGTCTGCAAAGTGATAGAAAAATATATAACATTGACAGAAGACACTCGCGGAGTGAAAATTATTATTATTATTAGTAGTAGTAGTAGTAGTAGTAGTAGTAGTAGTAGTAGTAGTAGTAGTAGTAATTATTATTGTTGTTGCTGGTGTGTGTGTGTGTGTGTGTGTGTGTGTGTGTGTGTGTGTGTGTGTGTGTGTGTGTGTGTGTGTGTGTGTGTGTGTGTGTGTGTGTGTGTGTGTGTGTGTGTGTGTGTGTGTTAGATCCTATCCTTCCTAAGTTTTTGGAGCCCCGAAGAGAGTGCTGTTCACCAAGGCCACCGCCTCTCTTGTGTAGGGGATGAGGCAGTCCAACCTCCCTGCATCCTCCCCAAAGATATAATGCTAACATCCGTTGTTGTTGTTGTTGTTGATGCTGCTGTTGCTATCACAGACCGAAGGGCTAGAACCTAAATGGCCGCTGGATCAGAAAAGTAAAAGTAAAGTAAAGTAAGTTGTTGCTATTGTTGTTGTTGTTCTTCTTGTTGTTGTTGTTCTTGTCATTATTATTAAATCCCATTGCCCATTGTTAATGTTCCTGTGTGGCCAAGCGATAGATCGGACGCATCTGACATTTCCAGAGATCACGAAACCTGCTAACTGTCTCTCCAGAGACTCTGCAGCTAATGGGAATGCCCTTTTGTCCGTGGTTGGTTGTAATGGCTGAAATATCTAAGGTCCCTATCCGTACAGTTTAGATCAATAAGGAAGCGGGCTTCTTTGACCCTGATTATGAAGCGGAATTCGGGATAAATGGGAAGCAGCAAGCTAACAGAAAGACGGGGGTATTCGATAAAAAAAATATTATCCCATTTAGGAATCGAACATTACTGTTTAGAAGAAATAACAAAAAGCCTATCCCCCCCCCCCCCCCCCGACCTGATATCATCATCATCATCATCATCATCATCATCATCATCATCATCATCATCATCATCATCATCATCATCATCATCATCATCCTCATCTTTTTCTTCGTCATTTTATTCAGCTGCTGCAGCACAACAACAGCAATAGTAGAAACAGCAGCAGCAGCAGCAGCGGCATTTTTAAAGACCAATCATTGTCTCTTTTTGTTTTTCTGCACGAGTTAACTCTAACAGAGACTTGAACAGTAACACAATCTATTGATAAATGACCAACATTTGGCACCAAATCAGGACGTGGGACAGAAGTAGAAGAAGAAGAAGAAGAAGAAGAAGAAGAAGAAGAAGAAGAAGAAGAAGAAGAAGAAGAAGAAGAAGAAGAAGAAGAAGAAGAAGAAGAAGAAGAAGAAGAAGAAGAAGAAGAAGAAGAAGAAGAAGAAGAAGAAGAAGAAGAAGAAGAAGAAGAAGAAGAAGAAGAACAACAACA
>NW_004797643.1:529607-532070 GCF_000002075.1 Aplysia californica | reverse complement strand
AACAACAACAACAACAACAACAACAACAACAACAACAACAACAACAACGACAACGACGACGACGACGACGACGACGACGACGACGATGAGAAGAAACTACGACGTTTGTATGTAACAGGAGGAGCACCAACGTACCAACAGGACGGAAATTCCCCGAGCAAAAAACAAAACAAAAACAAAAACAAAAATACTAGAAGTACATTACCCGACAAACAAATTCCAAATACCAATTGGATCAGCAAAGAGACATCTGGCTGATAAAGGAAATCGAAAGAAGCACGTTTTTCCCACACCATCAATATCCCCTCTTGTGGAGGACTCGTCACGAAGAGAAAGAAAGCTACCGCACAAGCAGAAGACTACCTCAATAAGTGTGGTGGGAATCAGAGCAGCATCCTCTTTTCGGGGGGCGTGACCCGAGAGAACAAAGTAATCGATAAAATTAGGGGGTGAGCATCCCCCTAGCTCTCACTCCTCTTTAGCTAAGAGAGCGCATCACCCAACATTTCAGTTTGGTAAGGGGAAAAAGCAAACTGCGTGTGCGTGAGTGAGCTCTTTTAAAAAGATAAAAGAAAGAAAAAATCCTATGCGTTTGATATCAATATCAGAAAAGCTGAAAGTTAAATCATCCTCAAGCTGTTAAATTGTACTTAGCCGTGGAAGCTATGCTTTGCATAATAGAACAATTGTATCTACATTATGTATTTTTCTTGCTTTTTCCACATTTAGAATTTTGATTTTGACTTAATCTTTCTTAAGGATATTATGTGACGGATACCACAAATTAAGAAACTGCAACAAAATAAGGAACCAAAAAAATTACAAAGTTTGGCCTTACAGTAGGCCTACTTTTCAACAGCTGCCTGACGAAACCATGAGAGTGTGAGTGAGTTTTCTTCGGAAAACAAAACAAAACAAAAAAACTATAACATTTTTAAAAATAAAAAAAGCTCCCTTTCTGATTGATTGCAAAATGAGAAATTCTGATATTTGATCATTTTTCACTGCAGTGGGCGCAGTTTAATTATTGATATCGGTCTCAGTTTCGAGGGCAGGGGTTTTCAGCCTTTTTTTTTCTCTACACCCTGGTGATTCGGGGGGGGGGGTTCTACGTGACCTGCTTTTTAAATATCTAAATTGGTTTGATTTCGCAATCAAACTCACTTGGCGGGAAGTTCAAATACCATTGTAATATTTTGTAACTGTCATTTAATACTGACGTATGTCAAAATACGAGGTTTTCAGCAACACCCCCCCCCCCTCTGATTTCGGGTAGAAAATATTGAGCAAAATGTTTAATTCTTCTCAATCCGTTTCTATTTTTAAAAAGATGAATGAGACTAGGAACCAGAGCTGGGCGAAGGATCGATTCAGGAACCGATTCCCACGTTTAATGCTACGGAAGAAAAATTCCGACTCCTTTTTACGTAAACCAACGGTTATCAACTCCTTTTTACCTAAACCAACGGTTATCAACTCCTTTTTACCTAAACCAACGGTTATCAACTCCTTTTTACCTAAACCAACGGTTATCAACTCCTTTTTACCTAAACCAACGGTTATCAACTCCTTTTTACCTAAACCAACGGTTATCAACTCCTTTTTACCTAAACCAACGGTTATCAACTCCTTTTTACCTAAACCAACGGTTATCAACTCCTTTTTACCTAAACCAACGGTTATCAACTCCTTTTTACGTAAACCGATGGTTTTCAGTTACTTTAATCATTAAAATCTTCTACGCTTTTAAAAATAATAATTTTTGGAGAAAAAAAAAAGTTGACGCTTCGCAGTGTTCCGAAGTCAATGTTATCCTAAACCCTGAAGATGTTCGGAGCCAACCATGTAACCACCGGAAGAAATCACATCATTAGAAAGTAAGTAATTGGGTTCGGAGTCAATTCCTACGATTCCTAGCGTTCAATAATCGGGAACCTAGCCGCCCAGCACTACTAGGAACAATCCATGTACCTTATCAAACTCAGCATTATACTTGACATACCGTTTTTCGAAAATTTTACACACTATAATGATGAATAACGGCGAAGGCTTGATACTTCCATGAAGCATACTGATATCATGTTGTTCGATACAACCATTTTTATTATTCAACGATTTCGCCAAAGTGTCACCGCACCGCGCTTCTCAGTAATGGATTGCAAATATCTGGAGAGCATTTAATTTACTGAGACAAGCAATATTTGTTTTGTGGGAAAGTGTTTGATTGCCGCAACCCACTTCAAGCTCTTCCTTTTAAGTATGTATTTATGCGTAAACTCAATTTGAATTCGGCGCGTGTTCCTCTATAAATTGCATTTCTTGTTTGTTTTTTGGGTTGTTGTTTTTTTGTGTTTTTTTTTGGGGGGGTTGGTTTCTTCTGCAAGATGTGTCGTTGTTAACCTGTCTGTCTGTCTGTCTGTTTGTTTGTCTGTCTGTCTGTCTGTCTGTCTGTCCCCCCCCCCT
>NW_004797643.1:525566-528066 GCF_000002075.1 Aplysia californica | reverse complement strand
AAGAAGTAAACCTTTAATCCCTCCCCCCCCCCCCCCCCCGGGCAGTGCTACTGACTGAAGTGTCTTTAGGCCATTCCCAAAGGAGGGATATAAACTTGTTCTCATGCACAGTAGAATTGTAAATGGGCTGATTTATCAATGCGATTGCTCATACTGTGCCGGATTAACATAGGGGGAACTGCTGCTTTTTCTTTCCTCCTCCTTACAGTCGTCATTTTCCTCTACTTCCTTTATATGTTTGTCACTCTCTTGTGAACTGCTATTTCTCGGGGTGCCTTGATAGTCGAAGCAGACTTTGTGCTGTTGAAGCTAGAGAGGTGAGCAGCGTGAGCCTGATTCCTTGTTTGGACTTCTCTGTTGACTTCCACCCCTTGGCGCAGATATGACTGTATGCAGTTGCGAGCGCCGCAAATCCGTACTAAAACAAACAAATCTTTAATTTAATTTGGTATTAAGATAGTGTCTTGAGCTAAATAAAATAGTTTCTTTTTTCTTCTTCTGGAAAACCTGACATTTTGACAAACGACGACGTTGGCTGACAGCCACGACATTATATAACACAAAGTGTCCCACCCATGGGGAACATTAACCCCTTTCTAGACGCCACACATGGCTGCTTTAATAATAGTGAGAGTTTGGTCCCCCGTCATAGAAAGTAGGAATCGTGAGGAAAAAAGGCCTCATTGGGATTTCTTCTTGTTCTTGTTCTTTTTGTTCTTCTTCTTCTTCTTCTTGTTCTTCTTCTTCTTCTTCTTCTTCTTCTTCTTCTTCTTCTTCTTCTTCTTCTTCTGCTTGGCCTGCCTCTTCCTCTGTTTCCATCTGATCCCTGGTTGTATGCACTCGCTGTTATACTGTCTGGTGGTAGTCTTGACTGACTGATGTCCAAACCGTTCTATGCGTTGTTTATCTTTGTATTGCAAGCAGGGAGTTAAAGATAAAGGTGTCACGACCGACGCGTTGGGATAAGGCTCTCGTCAATTTTTAGGCATGTGGAGTAATTGGTATCATCTGAAAGCTGATTTATTTGCCTTGCTTCCAATGAAATAAATATCCATCTAGCTTAAATAGAACTCGAGATACCTGCGATTGAAGGAAGTGAGGTCGCCTGGTTTCAGTGGGGAAATGAGAGAGAAAATGGCTGCCAAAGTTTGGTAACTCCATAGCTAAAGAGTCCTTGACAACAGAGGAGATGACATTTTTGTGCCTTTAATCAATGTTTTTCGGTAAAATTCAAATGGAAAAGTGTTTTTATATAGACATAAAAGAGGTTAAGCCAAAAAATAAAAATTCGAAAAAAATGTCCGAACTAGCGGACAAATGCGTTTCTCCGATTTCAGTATTTTGACGAGCGCCTGACTTCACCACCCTACCTCACAAATTATTTCATCTCGCAAAAATGCCTCTACAAGATTAGCTTTAAACCGGTGTCCGCTCTCTGTTTGTTTGTTGTGACTGAAACAGAGGTACTTTGAGGCTACAACAACATTTGAATGTCAAGAAAAAGCAGGCATAGAAAACGGAAACGACGAAGCGATAATAATCTTTAGACTAGGAGGTACATGTACAAGTGACGCTCTTCAATCACCCACTAGTTCTGATCTTATTACCCTGACGAATCCAATCATGACACCTTTTCTCGACAGCTGCCTGTAATAACTGTTGGGCCGATCACTTGCACGACTGGGCACTCAATGGATATGATTATGTTCACTGGCGAGTGTTCAATATAACCAAGGATCTTCCCAGTGCCCATAAAAATGTCAATGTCTCTGTTTTCTTTTTTACCACTTTAAAGGGGTACGAGCGGACACATAATGATAATAATAATAATGATAATAGTAATAGTATTAACAATACATCCGACCAGCAGCAGACCGCAGACAAATATGGCGGCACACTTTGAGTCGTGGTACATAAATCAGAAACATGAATTTGTCTTGTCCATATGCTAGGCCTGTGTATGTCATTGCCCGCCTCCTTACGATTCAATTTTTGAAAATCAAAATAGAAAAACCTGTATGGATAACAAGGTTGTGCTACCTTTTCAAGTGTTGTCGAATGATCAGAGCTGAATGCGTGTGTTCAATTTTTCAAACGGTTAATTCTTCTCATATACAGTTATGAAAGTGCGTCATTTCAGTCCCACAGTCCCTCTCCTATTCCCACCCACTTTCCCATGTAACCACATATTGATTGTACCGCTGCACAAGCGTATAACGCCCGATTAAATTTATATTTTTAGTAAGAGTTTTACAGCACTCGCAACACAATAAAGCCAAATACTGAGTTGTGATCAGCGCCTAGCAGGCAGCAGTGCAACTTGCTCTGTATGAATGTGACAATTTTCTTTGTTTTCAAGAGGATTTATGTATTTTCAATATCATGGACTAATTGAACTTTCAGTGCTGGACATTTTGGTGCTAAAATTATGAAATTCTGTAAGGAATCAAGAAAGTTATTCCACCATTTTGGGGCCATGTTTGCCTTTTTCTTAGTCTCA
>NW_004797643.1:517051-519454 GCF_000002075.1 Aplysia californica | reverse complement strand
ATGTGTGTGTGTGTGTGTGTGTGTGTGTGCGTGCGTGAGTGTGTATGTGTGTGTGTGCGTGCGTGTATATGTGTGTGCGCGCACGTATGTGTGCGTGTATTTGTAAGTACGTGTGTGGTGTGAAAGGGTGGTGGTGGGGAAAGGGTGGGACATTGCCCTGAATTAAAGATGAACGAACCGACCAGACGAGCTATCACGAGTCACCTGTCTTTTCGTGTTTGCTCGGGGGTTAAGGCGGACCAGGTCCTTAAAGACACTAATGTCGCTGGATGACGCCAGCCCTTGCTGGTGGCCTCGGTGTGTCAACGTGGGAGAATGAGGTCGGGCTTACTGGCTGGCCAGGGGGAGACGCATCGTGCATACTTAAGCAGTTCGTTATAGCTGCTGCTGCTGCTGTTGCTGCTGCTGCTGATGCGTGACGACGACGATGATGATGATGATGATGATGATGATGATAATGATGATGATGATGATGATGATGATGATGATGATGATGATGGTGATGATACAGTGAGCGACCTCTCCTCGACTGAATACCTGGAACCATTTGTCAAAAGCGCATCGAATATTTACTCAGCTACTGGGGATTTTTAAAAAAATAAAAGTATCTTTGGGTTACTGCAACTAAATGAAAGAAGGGGTGGTATGGTGTCCCTGTGATTTTATGCACCCCGCATAATTTAGAAAAATTTGATCGTTTTCTTTAAAAATAATTTCTGATTATTTTCCTTTAACATTCTTGGTTAAAATCAACAGAATCGCATAATGTCACATTTTTGGGCTCAGTTTGCATAATTTCATAATTTTTCTTGAATAAAACGACCGGAACAGGTCTATTCAAGTGTCCCAGCAGAAATTGCCTTTGTGTTTTATTAGTGAGTGACCCACTCGGGCTCCATTCGGCACTACTCCTCATTTGATTTCTTTTCCTTACTTTTAAATATTCAACAGTCTCCTTAGAAACATTCGTGTTGCTTTAAGTTCATTTTCATTACCTTAAGTAGGCCATATTTTCTAGCATTCACTGCCAATGAGAAAGGTTGACCAAATGTATTATTCTTTTAAAACTTTAGCTTAGTTTGACTTTGGAATGTTTCTTTTGTTCGGGTTTGGGTTGTCTATCCTAATTCATTTTCCTAATCTCTGAAGCAGTTGTTAATAATAAAGATGACGCTGGTGTTGAAAAGTATCCCTGTTCCTTTTTACCAGTGACGACTTTTTCTGACACTTCATCAGTTACTTCATGTAATAAAATCCCTACCCCTGTTTTATGGATTCAACCGCCAGAATATTTTGTTATTTTATTTTATTCTCTGCATAGATTTAGCCTTGCCCTTTCTATCTCACTTCCTGTAGAGCCCAATAAAAAAAATTATTTTACGCACGCTATAGATTTCTTCTTGTACATGTTCTATGTTGTCTTTTTGTGTGCTTGTTGTAAATGTCTTAAGTCTAGCTCTAGTTTAATTTGGGCAGAAAGTATACAAACTGATGTGTAAGTATTCATCATTTACCACACCCTATTTTCATTTAAGTAAAATCTTAGGTTCTCACACCCATTGAAAATACCTTCAGCGCGAGAGATGTGGGTCTTTCTTACAGAAAATAACGTTTGTCCGCTTGGCAAAGAATATGGATTGCTCTTATTAAGACAAACTAAAGTAAATAAAATGTAAACTAAAAGTTATTTTTGTGGGGGGTTGGCGACTGCTCTGGTGTGGTTCGCGCCTAATTTCCTGTCAAACATCTATCGTCCTTATCTCTCCTCCTTCTTTTCTTTGTTTGTTACTGTCTTGTAATATTTCTCATCTTCGGCACTTATATGACCTAGATCTAATTGTGTTGCAAGTGCCGTAAAAGTCTTGCTTAGACTAAAAATAATTGGATCCCCCGTTAGCTCAATTGATATCATCCTGGACTACGGAGTGGATGGCCCTGGTTTGAATCTAGGACTGGGCGTTCTTGAGCTCGGGTCGTTTTGAGGAGTTTTCAAAACTCTTAGCCCATTTGGCTGGATCTTATGGGAGACGGGTGTTAATTCGGACGTCTCGCTTCTTAAATAACCTAATAGTATTGAAAGAGGCATTAACTTCATTCTTTTACCAAAAAAATATTTTGCTGAGAGTAACCATCTGTCCATAGTTGTGCAGACCCACTCAGACAGATTCTCTACGATACTGCAGCGTGATAACTTTGTTTGACGTCCTGGTTCCACTGTCACGTTTTGTGTAACATATTTCCCTTCCCTTCTAGACATCGTCGCCTCAGAACTATTATTTTAGTCCAAAGTGCCTCTTTACCTAAGTACATTTTGGACCAATAAATAGTTCTGAGGTGGCGACATATCTGGCGAAATTCTTGATCAGTTTCCCATCTCCCAAAGGGTAGCAGAGCTTAGAGTGG
>NW_004797643.1:514842-516951 GCF_000002075.1 Aplysia californica | reverse complement strand
GAACAGGGGGAGATGAAAAAAGGAAAGAGTATGAAAGTTTTCTTTAATATAATTGACCAGTAGTCGGAATTTTTAAAAAGCTCCTTCGATGAGTCTTGTCACTCTCCAGAAACGCAGTCACGGGATAGGTAAGATTGTCTCCTACGTTTTTCGCGTCCACTTCGATTTTATCACCTCTTTCAGATGGAAGAGTATGAGAAGGCGACATTTCTATTGATGTCAACAGACCGCTCACAGTGAACTCAATGAACCAGCGTTTATGGTGTAGTGGTTAAGCGCTTCGCTGTCCCACGCAGGGGACTGGAGTTCAATTTACGAGTGGGGAGAATTTTTTATCAAGGATCTCGGTCTTCCTGATGAGATGTTGTATCCCTCTGAGCCCGAGTTGGCCCTGACCAGACAGGATTAGAAGCCCGAGTTGGCCCTGACCAAACAGGATTAGAAGCCCGTCTCCTAAATGATCTAAATTGTGTCGATGAGGCTGTTAAAAAACACAAAAAATACTCACATAAAGGAACAAAACAAAGCAAAGCAAAGCAATACAAAACAAAACACAGCGAACCCAGTGAATCATCCACCATTAATAGGGTCAGCTTCCACTCAATGTAGGAACAAAAACCGTCTACAGAAAAAGCCCCCCCCCCCCTCCCTCCTTTTTCCCCCTTACTCCTGTTTTTTCTATTTTATACGAACCCCACTCCCCCTTTCCCCTGAAAGAATAATATCTAATGTGTTGTCTAGGTTTGCGAGAGGCGCGATGATTCATACAGCAAACGGGGGGGAAATGTCTTGAGGAGTTAAAAACAAATGTTTTAAACAATATTTTTTACAATTTTGTTTGGTGATTAGTCCTACTCGTACTTATCTTTAAACACACATACTAAACAAACTCTCAAACTTCTATGTCTACCCACAGTTGTTAGTTCAGATTTTATGAGCCTATTTTGTTAACTCTTTGACAGGTCTTTATCAAAGCTTTTTGGCCAGCAGGTGAAGCCTTTTAGCTGCAAAAACGTGTGTGGTGCTGAATAGAGTGTGATGAAATCAGATACCTCTGCTTCTCTTCTCCGAGGTTTCTTGTTTGAGTTAAAGCTTTAATTGACTCTAATTCTCTTCTTCTTTGACTTTTTAAAGCCGACAATGTTTGTCTAATAAATATAGAAACGTTCATGTGGGCCATTCCATGAAAAGTGACACACGAACGCGGGGGTGGAGATCTACCAAAAAAACAACAATTCTAAGCAGTGGTATAGCTATTCTGTACTATGTTGTTGTTGTTGTTGTTGTTGTTGTTGTTGTTGTTGTTGTTGTTGTTGTTGTTGTTGTTGTTGTTGTTGTTAGGTGCTACCTCCCTCTTGCAAAATAAATGAAGAATGGATTAGACAATGCTTGATTTTTTTTTCACCAGGACATCATCCCTGTGTCATATATGTCACTGTTCTTGGAATAGCTCATAGAAGGCTTTGGGGAGTCTTACATCTCTTCGAGTCACCAGTCTCTTAGTTTTAGTAAGTTTTACAGCACTTCTAACTCAAAAGAGGTAACACAAATGCGGAAGAATAGAATAATGTTTTACTAGAGAGTAACATACAAAGAAAAGAAAGAGCAGATCTAGAGATAAGGACGATAGATGTTTGACAGGAAAGAAGGAGCAAACCACACCAAAGCACCCACCAACTACCCACTCATCCGTGTCTGCCCCAGATCCTGTTTCTCACGGCACTTATGTTTCTCTGACCTGCACGATTTTTGAGCTTATTGAAGAGGTGTTTGTCTTATGAGAGGAAAAGTGTTCTATCTGCGTTATGCGGATGTTTCGCGTTACGGTTTGCTGTGGGTTCTTCTTGTAACGCATTACATGGTGGTCCGTGTTTCGGGCTGAAATGACAGTTTAAGTCCGAATAAAAAAAACACATGAATGTGTTTCTAGCTCCTTTTTGCGTTTAAAATGCACAAACGTTGACACACAATGTCTTAAAAGTACCCAAAATACAGATAGAAACCTTTTTCATTTCATACAGGACCCCTGAACCCTCCCTCTCTCTTTCTCTCTCTCTCTCTCTCTCTCTCTCTCTCTTCCTCTCCCTCCCTCTCTCTCTCTCTCTCTCT
>NW_004797643.1:500726-514303 GCF_000002075.1 Aplysia californica | reverse complement strand
ACACACTCACACACAAAACACACACACGCGCGCGCACGCACTCTCACGCCCTCACACTAACACGCACACCCACACACACACACACACACACACACACATACACACACACACACACACACTCATACGCAATCACATGTGCACACCCATATACGCACACATTCTTCCCTCACACATCCTCTCTTCCACACACATCTGTGTATATAATCATAATAATATAATAGTACGCTTGCACTGACAAACAGGCACAGTCACATGCATAATGTAAATGAACAGTAATATACTTGGCGTCAAAAGAAACCAGACACCCCTTTTTAAGTGTTTTTTGTATTGAAAGACTGATTTTAATCAGAAACTATCCCTCTATAAGGAAAGTTTGAACATTTTACAAATCAATTACACAAAAAACATTTTTTTTTTAATGAACTTTATTTCCTGAAATTTGATCTTTTAATTGTAGGCCCTAAAATGAAAAGTCACAGTTAATACCGCGTATAGCCGCCGTGGGCATTGGCGACTTCTGTGCACCTCTGCGCATGCTTCGCACAAGTCTTTGTATGGGATGCTGTGGAATGTTGTTCCATATGTTTGTAAGTGCTGTATGTAGCTGATCCAAGGTGACCGGCTGAGGTCCTTAAGGCGTCGGGGCACAGTCGGGGCACTTATGGTTCTCCGTCCCTTCCACTCCCTAGCTGTCTTGGTAGCAGGCTGGAAGCGATCTCGTAGGTACAAGACCCGAATGTACCGGTCATGGGCTGGTGTTGTAGCTCTAGGACGACCCGTCCGGGGACCATCCTGCACGGATCCAGACGTCTGCAAACGATTCATTAGTCGATATATCGTGTCTCTTGTCACATTGAAGGTCCTTGCAACATTCGCTACTGGCGTATTGGCCCTCAGCATACCAACTGCCTGATTGCGCTCTTCGTTCGTTAAACGCGGCATGCTGTATCTTTAGATTTAGATGTTTTGAAATGAAACTTTTAACGTTTTATTCTTGGCTACAGATAAAAGATGTGTTAAACCCCTAAAATAAAATTTAAAAAACAAAAACGTTCGAGAAAAATGACAAAACACGGTTTTTAACAAAACAAGACCTAGGCTTTATTAACTGGGCACCTGATCATAAATGCAGACTGATCAGGAGCGTCAAGTGTTCACAATCACGTGTGGAAAATTTCAGCTCAATGGGTTTTCAACTTTTCATGAAACACGCAATTAAATTGTGTCTGGTTTTTATTGACGTTAAGTGTATTATAAACTTTAGAAGTGTTAAGCACAGGGCGAAGTGGAAAAACCCGGTCGCCACTGAGCAACGCCCACTGCTTTTCAAGACTAAAACTAATTATTGACCGTTCCACTGGGATGTAAGCTATTTGTTTATTTACCCTTTAACTTTGACGAGCACGCTATGCCATTAACTAAGCCCAGTTTACGGTCCCAGTGCGATGTAAGCTATTAAGTTATTAACCGTTTAACTTTGATGCGCACTGTATGTTGTTACCTCTTTAAAGACGTCATGGACACATATTGTTGTGCCTGGGCGTCTCCAGACTAAAGGCAAAGTTTCTGCACATATCGAACCATCATACACAAATCAGTAACACGAATTTGCGTAGTTCATAATAATTAGTCATGTTATTGTCTGTCTGTTAAAATTCAGATAAAGAAAAAAAGAGTTAAAAATTGTATACAATGTATTCAGTCACAAAGTTAATTTATGCTTCATGTTAAAAGTGCCCCAAAAAACAGTAGTCTGTCAGCGTTGTGAAATGTGTTTCCCCAAAGAGTTCAGAGGTCTTTACTGTTTGGATTTTTATCCTGTGTTGATTGTTATTTATAGACTCTGTCGTCTGTGTTAATTGTTTGTTTATTGACTCATTGTCGTCTTATTTTATATCTTAAGTGTGTTAGTAAGTTGTCGACGCTGTCGCGGCGATCTGGACTGCTCTTCGATTTTCTTTTCAAACGTCACCTTCGTCTTAATCTCCTGGCGCGCAAAAAAAAAGAGATTACATTGGGCTCCCAGTCAATACAAATTTCGTCCCAGCTTTAATGTGACCTATCTGAAGTACTCATGAATATTTCTGAGGAATTTATTTTTTTATAATATACGAAAAATAAAGTTTTCTGTGACTTTAAATTTATGGACTTTGAATATGAATAAGCCTACGACTCCTGTCTTTACTGGCTAGATCTATGTTTGAGCGAACGATTGTGTTTATTGATTCTTGTGTCGTCTGCGCATGCACGGGATCTCGGTTAGCTCAGTGTTGGTATCATTCTGGAATATGGAGCGGATGACCCTGGTTCGAATCCTAGACAGGGCGTTTATAACTCGAGTTGTTCTGTGGAGTTTTCATGGCTATCAGTCCGTTCGGTTCGATCTTATCGGAATAAGGTGTTGAATTCGGGGGTCCCGCCTCTTTAATATCCTAATAGTGTTGCTTGGGAAGTTAAACCTGTACACTGTTCCCCATGCACATTTCACAGTTTACGAACTAGGTCTATTACGCAGCAGCCTCAGTGGGAACTACCTGCCTGTACTACAAATCTCTCGTCTGTACCTGACCTGAACAAAAAATGAAATATCTTTGATGGCTCATCCCCAGCCACGTCAGTTGTGCTCTCTGTCTCTTTGTGCGCGCGTGTGTTTGCACTTGTGTTCCTTGCTCCCTGTTTGCTCACGAGGCGCGACTATTTACCCGTGTAGGCATCTACAATAGAGAGATCCGTGGTTTGGACGATCAAATTTTGCGGGTGCATGAGGTGTAAGATCTTATCACGGCAGTCGATGGCACGAATACCTAGTTTTTAGTTTTATCTGTTACCCCCCTCCCCCCCCCCCCATCTCTCTCTGTATCTCTGTCTGTCCGTCTGTCTGTTTGCCTGTCTGTCTGTCTGTCTGTCTGTCTGTCTGTCTGTCTGTCTGTCTGTCTGTCTGTCTGTCTGTCTGTCTGTCTGTCTGTCTGTCTCTGTTTCTCTCTCTCTCTCTCTCTCTCTCTCTCTCTCTCTCTCTCTCTCTCTCTCTCTCTCATCTTTTTATTATGAGAAGTCAAAGGGTGTGATAATATAGTTGTTGATTTGAAACGTGCCTCCGGATGAAATAAAAAAAATAGAAATAATGTTATATTATAACGCAACATGTAAGAAAGAGAAAGCGAAAAACACACCCAAAAAAATCTTCGATTGTATTTTTCATTCTAAGTCAAAAATGGGGAACAAGAAGACTTTTTAATAGAATAAGTCTTTCTTTCTAGCTTTGAAACAATTATAATTTTCTAGCAAGTCATTAATAGGCCAGGCGTCATAAATAATGCAGCATTCAGTTTTCCAACAGAATCTGCAATACAAATTATCTATCTTCCTCTTTTTTCAGTAATGACCTCCAGTGCTCGAAAACTGACGTAAGCATAATAGGCTCTTTTCACTAAGCGTTGGCCCGTGCTATTTTGTAAAGATCTACATCCAACACATCTTAATCAGACTCTTTTTTAATCCCACCTTGACACTAACTAAATGTTGTATTACGCTTACGATAAGATGACGTTGAACTTGGAAAACTTATTATTACCTCAGTCATCTTGTTCTGAACACTCACAAAATCTAGCGTAATCTTACTTTTTTCCTTTGTTTTCAAACGTCTCTTTAGTAGTGAAGTCACCTGGTGTGGGGGGCGATAGGTGGGGGATGGGGAGGGGGCACGGGGTTGTAAGCTTGTCCCCAAATAACGTATTATGACACTCGCCACTTCGCCGTCGAACGACTATAACAAGGTACATCCGCCTTTCCTTTGGGTGAGGAGGTCGACGGGTGTGTGCTTGGAGAACTGACGGTTCTGTACTTTTTTCACCGCCTTTTCATGTTCCCTTTCTTTTTTTTTTCAAAACAGTTGGAAACCAAATTTGTTGGATCAGTGGTCAACCAGGATTAGAAGTCGTCGCCAGGTGATCGCTAGAGAACGGGTAAGTTTGGCCATTGCTAAAATAAAAGATTTTCTTTAAACTTCGCACTTGAGTAACTGTTCAAAATTTTAGGATTTTTTATATTTTTTTTTGGTGTTTTCTCTTTTCGCCATCGTCTCGTAGCTGTTTGTGGTAGCATTTAGGTAATTTCCAGATGAATTTTTGAAAGAACAATGTCGAGTCGAAAAGCAGGAGTGTTTTCAAAAATAAATACTTTTGAATACATTTGTCCTGGCTACCTGATTAAAAGGCAAAAACTAAAGGTGATATACAGCCGCCTCCGCTTGTGTTGAACTCGCTTAAGTTGTTCTTCGGTTAAGTTGATCTTTTTCTCGGGCCCCAGCACCTCTTCTTCTTTACAGATCCCAGGGGTTAAGTTGAACTTCAAATGAATTGGTCTTTTTTCACTCCCCTAACGACATTAACTCTTCCGTAGTCGACTGTATTAGTAGCAACATCACAAAATTAAAATAAAAACTATATAAAATAATTTCACTGAATATCAACGTACGTTTATCTGTCTGCCTGTTACATTCGGATGTCGGTATGATTTTTTTTCATTCTAGACCGTTTGACTATAATCTCTGTCTCTCTGTCCCTTTGTCTCTCTGTCTCTCTCTGTCTCTGTCTCTGTCCCTGTCTCTCTGTCTGTCTGTCTGTCCTTCTGTCTGTCCGTCTGTCTGTCTGTCTGCCTCTCTCTCTCTCTCTCTCTCTCTCTCTCTCTCTCTCTCTCTCTCTCTCTCTTTCTCCTTCTCTGTCTGTTCTTCCCCTCCCCTTCTCGCTCTGTTCTTCTCTTCTCCCCCCCCCCTCTCTCTCTATCTCTCTCTCTATCTCTCTCTCTCTCTCTCTCTCTCTTTCTCTCTCTCTCTCTTTAATTACCCTTCCGCTCTCTCTTTTTTCTTTCTTGTCTATCTCTCTCACTCTCTCTATCACAGATAGATAGACAGATAGATAGATAGATAGATAGATAGATAGATAGATAGATAGATAGATAGATAGAGGTACTGGCTCAGAAATAGGAGTTTGAATTTATATATTTATTATGAATAAATTTAAGAGCAATAGGTGAAATGCAAAAACGAACCAATTCAATATTTAAATATTTGTGAGCAAAGTTAAGATTGATAAAGAGATTGGTGAAAGAAAGTACTGGTTGATAGAGAGATGAACGGTGAAAGAATTACCAGGAAGAGGAAGAAAAACATGTCTAGCTGAATGAATGCTTCGTCGGTTGTGACGTTGTTCGGGTTCCATAGCTCGTAGAAACTTTTCTATCTCCCCATTCCCTCTCAGTGTGCTGTGTAAATTTATCATAACATCATCCTTCTGGACAGAGCACAGGAAAGCGTTTTCACCATAATTTATGGAGAGCGTTTGATCTACAATGAGCCAATGTTGTAAACCTATCTATCTATCGGTCTATCTATTTTCTATCTATCTATCTATCTATCTATCTCTCTATCTATCTATTTTTCTGTTTATCAATCTACCTATCTATCTGTCTGTCTATCTATCTCTCTATCTATCTGCTGTTGAGATGTACTGGGTACAAAATTGTATACTTTTTTATGTCAGTGTTTTCATTTGTGGTATTAGTTGCGTGCGCTGAAGCGCTATTTAGTCAAAATTCACATTCTAAATGTTGAAACTAAAAAAGCAATAAAAGATACACAAGACCGATACAATGAAATAGCTTTTTCCCTCTCTCAAAAAAAGTTTTGCTTTCAGGGTACCGAACATTTGAACAGCTTGCCAGCACCTTATTTTATAAAGTTCTATCTGACATTTTTGGCTGTATTGAACAACCGAAACCATAAGGTCAGAAATAAAATGTTCTGTCTGCTCTATCAAAATCGTACGATTTTTCGGAGTCATTATCAAGATATACAAAGAATTCCTTTCGAAAAACTCGACGTATTGTGAAACTCAAAATTGTGGGTGGTTGGCGGGTGCTCTGGTGCGGTTCGCTCCTTCTTTTCTATCAAACATCTATCCTATTTATCTCTCTTGCTCTTTTTTGTGTTTGTTATTCTCTTGTGACACCTTCAAATCTTGGCCACTTATGACCTTACTGTTTTGCTAGTTCCGTAAAACTCTAACTAAAACTACCAAAATCCTCCAAATTCTTTACGTCAAATTTCACGAAACTAGGCGTTGGAATTTGTAATTCTAAGGTAGCGAACGATTAAAAGTTATTTTCTGTCAACAGTGAGACTGTGCTGGGACTAGGCAAGGTACAGTCAACAGACGACCCGTTTTGTCTCGGCTTGTGCAAAAATCTCAAGATATCATGGCTGCTCGTCAGCAATTGGCAGCCCTAGTGTTGTCTGCCGTGTGTGCTTTGCATGTCACTACAGGTAGGCCATGAATTGTTATTAAAATGTTGGTTCCTTGGTTGGATAATAGGTATCATCGCAGGTGATACAATACCATAGCTGCTCCTCCCTCCTCTCCAGGATCCATGAAAGGATTGGCTTGTTGATCTTGCTAGTCATTTGCTGGTTGGATATTCTTCTAGCTTTTCCTCGCAGGTTGCTGTCCCTCCCCGACCGTCTTGAGACATCGCGGCTTCTCTCTGCCTTTGTATCATGTGTGCTGTGGAGCTTTCATCTTCTTGGTGGTCGTTGAACCATTTTGTCTATGCTGCCATGAATGTTGGTGGATACAATTGCATGGTGCCGCCAATCTCAGTCTGGCCGGCTTGCTCATCAGCGTGTTCATTGCTTCGAACTCCTACTTGACTAGGGCTAAAGATTCAAAAGTAACTATGTGGCGTTGGTGGCCTCGTGGTTAGGCTACGGGACTCGTAATCGTGGGGTTGCGGATTCAGGGGTTCGAGCCGGGGTCCCAACGTTGTGTCCTTGGGAAAGGTACTTTACGCTAAGTTTCCTCACTTCACCCAGGTGGGAATGGGTACCCGGCCATTGAGAGCGACAGATCTTATCAGTATAATATTAGCGTTTTAGCGCCTATAAATGGCTGTTTGCACTATATGCTACCCAGGAAGTTGAGGCTGTTTCAGAATGCTCTCATGTCTGCTGGGGCAATAGTGTAGATTGTGAAGCGCATAGAGCTTGCTGTTGAGCGGGGATTTGCGCTGCACAAAAAGGTAACTATTATTACTACCCCTTTTGGCAATGTCCCTAATGTAGTCCTCCTTTAACCCCCCCCCCCCCCCCCCCCCTGTGCCAGATGCACAAGATACAGGCCAGACTCCCGTTGTCGGGGAGCATGAGCTAGTCCCTAGTGTAGTTATAATCTCCTGTTAATGCACGGGAGGTCACTGGGTTTCTGATGTGGGATGCTTATCTGTTCTTTTTTTTTTAATTTAGTGTTACTGGGCGTTAAACTATTAGATACCGCCGCTTCATTCATTCATTCAGTGCCAGATCTGCGGCAGGCATCGGCGATCATGGTTCTCCATTCATTCCTTTGCTCGGATGGTCTTGAAAAAGCTACGTTTCCCTGATCTTTCCCTATTACCGATATGTTTAGATCCCCTAAGTAGGTTGCTCTGGGCCTACTCATGCCTTGTTTGTCTCTTAAATAAGCTAATAGTGTTGATAGGGGCGTTAATCCTATAGATGTACCAGTTATTTCCACCACTACCACAGGTCTGGTGAAGCTACAACCCCGGATAATAGGCGGCGCGCCTGTGTTTGACCGCTGCCGGGCGCCCTTCAACTGGATGGTGGGACTACAGGCTCAGTCCAGCAGGGGTCCGGTCACCGTCTGCTCGGGCGTGCTCGTGTCAAGGACGTTGGTCGTCACAGCAGCCAGATGTGCGCCTTAGTAAGTCGCTACTTTTTTTTTCTTTAAATCTTTCTTTCTTTGTGTCTTTCTTCCTTTGCATGTGGTTAAAGAGCGCCACTGGCGGACGTTCTACCTTAGTAAATCACTACTTTCTTTTCTTTCTTCCTTTCTTTTCTTTCTTTGTTGGTGGTTGGTTTCACTCTGTTGTTTCTGTCTGTCTGTCGTACCTTTTCCTAGCACTGAATTATGATCTTTATTGTGTCGGTGTGCTTCTCTTTACTCAAACAACCAATATATTTTCTTTAGTTTTTTCTAGACATTGTCTGTCCACTACAGAACGTAGCCCTCCAACAACCACCTCCACTCTGTTCTATCAGCTATTTTTCGTGTCCATGTTGAACCAGTCCGCTCTCTGAAGACGTCATGTTGCCACCTTCTTTCTGGTCTTCTTCTCGGTCTTTATACGGTTCTCAGCAGCCTCCGTCCAATGCATCTTTGCCTCTATTTGTTGTCAGCATTACTTACGAAAAACAGGTCGCTGGACTCGCATACGTAAAAATCAGTTGCGCTGCAGGTTAAAGCACCAGCAGTCTACTACTCTATTCTTGGGAGAAATAGGGTGAAGTCGAAATCATTTAAGATGGCCACTCATTGTCGAGGAGAAAACTGGTTGTTTCAGACAGGTGGACATCTTAGACAGTAACATTATACGTATATATTTATTATTTTTTAACGGAATGGGTGAAACGGAAAGAGGTCGTTTGAACAGGTGGTTGTCTTGGACAGGTAGCAGTTGAAGCAGATGTGACTATTATATTATTATTTTCATTCTTCAAAGTCACGTGTGTCTGTTTGGAGTTTAGGGGGTTTTACTTTTTTCTTTCTTTCCCTCTGTTGTTTCTAACTGTTAATTGTCGGCCTTGCTTGTTTCCTTGCACTAAAGGACATTATATATTTAATAATAATAATAATAATAATAATAATAATAATAATAATAATAATAATAATAATAATAATAATAATAATAATAATAATAATAATAATAATAATAATAATAATATTAAAAAATAAATAACAATAATATTAATAATAATAATAATAATAATAATAATAATAAAAATAATAATAAAAACAGCAACAGCAACAACAACAACAACAACAACAACAACAACAACAACAACAACAACAACAACAACAACAACAACAACAATAACAACTGCATTAATATAGCACATATCCCCACTCTATAGCCAGCTCTGTGCGCTTTACAACTGCGGGCCTCTCAGAAACATTCTCGGCTTCCCAAGAAGCATACAGCGCACGCAGCTTAAGCTCTCAAACGCCAATAATAATAATAATAATAATATTAATAATAATAATAATAATAATAATAATAATAATAATAATAATAATAATAATAATAATAATAATAATATAAAAAAAACTATAATAATAATAACAATAATTATAATAATTATAATAATCAACAATATGTTGTGTCGATGTGCTTGTCTGTACTCAAGCCCACAGCCGAGGTAAAGATTCAGTCAAAAAGATTTTTTTGTTGTACGTTTTCTTTTCTTTTCCAGTATGAATGCTTTTTCTCTTGGTTTTTTTTCTTTGGATTGTATCTATCTATCTATCTATCTATCTATCTATCTATCCATCTATCTGTTTGTTTGTCTGTCTGTCTGTCTGTCTGTCTGTCTGTCTGTCTGTCTGTCTGTCTGTCTGTCTGTCTGTCTGTCTGTCTGTCTGTCTGTCTGTCCTTGTGAATCATGTATGTATGTATGTATGTATGTATGTATGTATGTATGTATGTATGTATGTATGTATGTATGTATGTATGTATGTATGTATGTATGTATGTATGTATGTATGTATGTATGTATGTATGTATGTATGTATGTATGTCAATGAAAACAACTCTTTTCCTCTCCCTCCATTTGCTCTCTCTCTCTCTCTCTCTCTCTCTCTCTCTCTCTCTCTCTCTCTCTCTCTCTCTCTCTCTCTCTCTCTCTCTCTCTCTCTCTCTCTCTCTCTCTCTCTCTCTCTCGCCCATCCTCCTTTCGGCAAATGTAACTGACTCACTTTAACCCCTCTCTTTTGTGTCGTTCTTGGAAAAGCCTGTCTTTACCACAAACAATGGCGATCATTGGTGAGAGAGACTTGGAAATGACGGACCAAGACCAGCAGAACATCCCGATCGACAGCGTCAAAGTCCACAGGAACTACAATCGCACTACTCTAGGTGAGTGGTTGGGTGGTTGGCGGGTGCTCTATTGCCACAACTACAACAATTAGCCTACTACTACCAGTAGTAGTTGTAGTAGTTTGTCATTGTTGCTGCTTTTCTGTGTCTGTCACTCTCTAGTAACACTCCTATTCTTCGGCACTTATATATTGCATTATCTATTTGTGCTGTAGGTGCCGTAAAACTCTTACTTAAAAACTCAAGGTGAGTGAGCCTACAGGTCCAACTCAACCTGCCCGGCACACCCATAGAATTGATTGATTTATAATATTATTATTATATCCTAGACTGGGCACTGGCATTTACAATGAAAAAAAAAAAGAATTCAGCAGCCATTTTTCGTTGTAATATGCATTGGGGGGGGGGGTAATACTCTACCATTGCCCGACCCTTGTTTGCTCCCTTGCCTACTCTCTACCCCTCCCCCACCCGGGCAGTGCTACTGACTGAAGTTGTCTTAGACCATTCCAAAAAAGGGGGGAGGGGGTATTAACATGTTCTAATGCACCGTAGAATCGTAAATTCTACTTCTTTTGTATTTTTGTTACTCTCTTGTGAATTGCAATTTCCGGGGTGCCTTGATAGTCGAAGCAGACTGTGTGCTGTTGAGGCTGGAGAGGTGAGCAGAGTAAGCCTGATGCCCAGTTTGGACTTTTCTGTTGACGTCCCCTCCTCCTCTCCCCTTGGCGCTCATATGACCTTATGCAGTTGCGAGCACCGTAAAAACCTTACTTAACAAAAACTCTCTCTCCACCAGCCAACAACATCGCGTTGATCCGCCTCTCACGACCAGCTACGATCACCCGCTGTGTCCAGCTCGCCGCACGCTACCAAGACGACCCGGAGGCCTGCAATGACGTGGACAGTACCTGCACCATGGTGGGCTGGGGGCCTTACACAGGTGAGTAGTTGTTGTTGCTGTTGGTAGTGGTGATTGTGTTTTGTAGTTGTTGTTGTTGTTGTTGTTGTTGTTGTTGTTGTTGTTGTTGTTGTTGTTGTTGTTGTTGTTGTTGTTGTTGTTACTGTTGGTAGTGGTGGTGATGATGGTAGTTGTTGTTGTTGTTGCTGTTGTTGTTGCTGTTGTTGTTGCTGTTATTGTTTCTGTTGTTATTGCTGCTGTGGTGGTGGTGGTGGTGGTTGGTTGGTTGGTTGGTTGGTTGTTGTTGTTGTTGTTTTCTTTTGTTGTTGTTGTTTTCTTTTGTTGTTGTTGCTGCTGTTGTTGTGTTGTTAGTAGCTTTAGGGGCATTGGTAGGTCTTCAAAATCGATGTCTAATTTCCAAAGAAGTTGAGATGATTTCAGCGTGTTATCTGGTCTGGTCTACTGTTGTAATAATAATAATAGCAACAACAACAACAACAACAGCAGCAACAACAACAACATTGATAATAATAATAATAATAATAATAATAATAATAATAATAATAATAATAATAATAATAATAATAATAATAATAATAATAATAATAATAATAATATATAGATTTAAGGCGCATAGAACTCGCTGTTGAGCGGGAATTTGCGCTGTTACAAATGCCATTTATTATAATCTTACTATGATTATAATAGCAAACGAATTATAATTCCAACAACAGTATTATAATAACTCCACAGAGCAGAGCCGCCCGACCAACTCCCGTCTACCCAGGTCGGCCACCGTCAGGGTTTACGATGACCTCGTCTCCAGGATCATCTCTAACAACGACCGCGGCTCTGACGTGTCCGCGGGCAACAGACTGGCGGAGGCGGTGGTCGATGGAGTCAAGGCTTGTAATGTAGGCTATTCCCCTAGTCTTTTAGTTTTAGTAAGAGTTTTACGGCACTTGCAACACAATAAGGTCATATAAATACCGAAGATTTGAAGTGTTATAAAACAGTAACAAACTTCAAAACGGCATTCATGATTCTCCTTTCATTTCTCTGCTCGGATGTTATCAAAATCCCACATTACCCCAGTCACCCATCCGTTCGGTTTTCCCAACAATATAAATGTTCAAAGGGTCTTTTGTTGATAACATAATAAGATCGAAAATATCAAAAATACCATGTAACATAATCCATTACAGCAGGATGAAACATTTATCTGAAAGTCGGTTGTTTCTGACTTTGCCTTTTTGCAGAAATTGGAGTGACAACTATTGACTCAGATAAAATTATATCTTTATAACCGTTAAGACTCATCACAGTTTTGAAGTCTTGACGTGGAGTGTATTAGCAAATTATGCTAATATGCCTAGTTTCAACTGTTGTCCTTATGTGTAGATAATTCATGCGTCGATTAAAAAGTTCTTCGTTCTGTGGTTGAACCGGTTTTCTTGTACCTATTTGAAATATTTTTTCTTGTTTGTTTGAGATTTATTCTCAGTAATCATACCATCGATGAAAAGCTCTCAGAGCTTAAATTTGTATGAGAAAGAGCGCTATACAAATGCAATCATCATCATCATCATCATCATCATCATCATCATCATCATCATCATCATCATCATCACATCATCATCATCATTATCATCATCATCGTCGTCGTCGTCGTCGGCGGCGTCGTCGGCGTTATTTTATCATTATTTTTTTTAATTACCTATCATTATTTGTTGTCCGCCAGCTTGACTGGGGAGGAGCGGTCAGCTGCATGCGGAGGGGCTACCAGGTGTTGCGTGGGCTGATCAGTGACCACAACTGCATGACCGGCGGCACTCCCCCACCCATCCAGATCACAGACATACCCACCTTCCAGATCTGGCTGGACACTTGCCAAGATAACTGGGACACTTGCCCGTCACAGTGAGAGAGTCTTTGTCTGTGGATGAAAAGACGACTTTCCATGACAGAGAGGAATGTTTGTCTGTGGAAGAAAAGCCAACTTTTCCCATCACAGTGAGGAAATCTTTGTGATTGAAAAGCCGACTTGCCTGCCACAGTGAAGGAGTCTTAGTTTGTAGATAAGACCGTTTTTCTTATCACAGTAAAGAGCTATGTGGATGAAAAGCCGTTTTTCTTTCACAGTGAGAAGTATTTGCTGTGGATGAAAAACTGACTTTTCTCATCACAGTGAGGAATTTTTGTCTGTGGTTGAAAAGCCGACTTTCCTTCACAAAGAGGAATGTTTGCCTAATGTTGAAAAGACGACTTTTCTTATCACGTGAGGGAGTCTTTGTCTGTGGTTGAAAAGACGACTTTCCATCACAGAGAGGAGAATCTTCGTCTGTGTTTGAAAAGCCGACTTCCCATCATTACAGATAACTTTTCCGGGAAACTTCTAACATGTCACTGATGATGAATAAACTACTGAGTTTTGAAATTAAAACGTCTTTTCTTTCTCTTATGTGTCATTAGTATCGATGTTTTGATTACTGAAGAATGTTTAATAGTCTTTCCATATTATTTTGGTATATTTGTTTCTAACAATGTCAATAAAAGCCTGAAAGTTGTACACAAAAATCTGCCTTTTTCCACCATTACCATTTCAATCAATTTCTTGAACAAAAGAATGATATAGGCCTACATGTTATAGAAATTTTAGAAAAGCCAAACAAAACGAAAATGTTAAGATAATAAAAATACAACACTCATGAAATCTTAACAAAAAAACTTCTTCTTTTTTTTTTGGGGG
>NW_004797643.1:485390-499844 GCF_000002075.1 Aplysia californica | reverse complement strand
GTAACTGAGCGCTTACAACGACAACCGTCTCACGTAGCCTACTATTACAGCAGGAAACTTGCAACACAAATAGGTCATAATTGTAAGTGCCCAAGATCAGAGGTGTTGCTAGAGACCAAGATCCAAAGAAAAACCAAGGGGGGCGAGAAAAGGGCGATAGATGTTTGATAAGAAAGAAGGGGTAAACCACAACAGAGCACCGGCCAACCACCCACCTACCAAGGGTATGGCAAGAAGAGCATTATGTGTCCTGGGCGCCACTTGAAGCTTGCTACGAGCGTCTGGAGTGTAACGGTTTGGCGCTTCGCTGTCACACGCTGGAGACCTGAGTTCGATTCCCGAGCGGAGAAATTTTTTTCCCATCTATCTCGGTCTTTTTGCTTGTAAGCTCATATAATATAGATCTATCCCTTTCAGTCCAGGTTGGCCTTGATAGGCAGGGTTTGAAACCCGCCTAAAAAATAATTATCTAAATTGTGCCAATGGGTGGGGTTTGCGGTGGGGGGGGGGGCGTAAAACACATTTTAAAAACATATAAACTGGCTTAAGTCAAGCCTCAATCTATGCACTAATCAATCCTTTCTGTAAGAAAACAGATGCATGACCTTCTGTAAGCAGAAAGATCTACAATTAATTTAAAACAGTAACACGAGACGATTTATGAAAAGCAAGACTAGTGCACTCCAACCCAGAAAACATGTGGTAAAGCTCATTTGACAGTTGAGAATAAAGATAATCTTTGGCTTGACCTTCTATTCATTCTAAAAATGAATTTAAAGTGTCTTTTGTTCTCGACATGACAGACACAGTGATGCTATCTTCAAGGGGAACCTATTTTTGCTTCCTTGTCTCTCTCAAAATTCACCCCATCTTTTTCATGAATTACCTCCCGTGTTACAATACCATAGCAACAGCATGAGGGATGCTGACACGTCGCATCCTGCGTAATGTAAACAAGATGGCAGACCAAGACGTGCGACAACGCTTACTCTCTGAGCGAGAGGAAGCCAATGTCAAATGGGACCCACAAAGCTTACCTTTGAAGGCGAAACTTAAACTAGCGAGAAAAGCTAATGAAGACCCAACGTATGTGCGAGTACTGGAGGTATGGCCAAAATATTTGAGTAAATAAATGTCTTCAATTCACTACTTCTGGCATGCGCAGTAAGCAACGCAAGGGTGATCTTGTAGTTCCGTTCGTTAAAGTCCACGATCCATTTGTTTACATCCAGAGAAGAAATCCAGAAGTCTTGAAGACCAAATACTATTTGAATTAGGCTACACAAAGAGCAGGGATGCAACCTAATTGCAAAACATCAAATTAGGATAAAATTCAGCCCCCCCACCCCCACCCCCACCTCCATATTTTTATTAGGTCTTGACTTTAACGAACGAAACTGTACTCTGCACTGCACCAAATTAACTTCTTATATTCCTTTTCCCCTTTTTTTTATTCGTGCAAAACGTCCAAAGAAAGCTGTCATGAATTATCTCTAAACCCAAGTGGCATGCATGATTTTCCTTTGAGAGTGTGCCTTTAGAGTAAAGTCAGGTGTGCGTCCACCTTAAGGCCTTTAGAAAGCCATAATTCGGCTATTTTCGTATCGATTCAAATTTTGAAAGTATCGGCGTGACCGGCAGAATTGGACGCATGACCAGACTTTGTTATCATCTCTGTATGCTTAATAGAATTCATTCTACGTTGCATTTTAGTGTGCCCACTTTGGTCTGGTGACGCATCCACTTTTCTAGTGAATGCGTCCACTAGGCCTGGTCAGTGCCACCACCCCCTAATTCTTCATAATATTAGAAATAAATGATGATTAAACATAGGATCTAGATCTACAATCACCCAGTCTGTCATTCTTCATCATATTATTATCCACTAACTCATTCTTCATTATGTAAGAAATATAAATGAATAAAACTTTTAGATCTATGTTAAGGTATTTCATTTATTTTACAGTAGATAAAGTGACAAAAAACATTTACATGCAGACTCTATTTATTAATTTACAACCAAATATCTTTATACTTATGTAGATTTATTTTAAATTTTAGTTTGTAATATTCAGTAATTTAAGTGGATGGATGGTAAGTACAAGGGAGTTATGAAATAGTGGGCATGAAAACATCACAAATAAAAGTCACTGCTCCTAGCTCTTCGACCTGTCTTCCCACTCAATTCTTCCTTTCTGCAGCATGTTGCATGCCTCCAGCTATCACATAATTCACATTGCACCTACAGTCCTTGTCCATGGCTCCGACACCCTCTACAACTACTGTCCATCATCCCATGCATTTCATCATCTACCTCACTCTCATCATCTATCAGAATATCTTCGTCTCTACCACTCTCTCAGTCACTTTCTACATTCACTCTTTTCTTCTCCTACCTTTCAACAGCTTTTTCAGAGCAGCTTCATTCCGCTTTCTCTTCTTATTTTCAGCCTTCTCGTGTTTCTTCTTTTTTCTCACCTTCTCTTCTGCCTTCTTCTTCTTCACCTCTTCTCTTTCCTTCTTCTTTGGCTCTTTCACCTGAAACACTTCCTCTTTCTCATCTTCTTTTTTTCTTAACATCTCACTATTTTATGTATTTATAATATTCATTGCCACTAAGGCCATCCAGACATGAAAGACTTTTGTTTGGGGTTTTTTAATGTTACAAATTTTTTATTTTTTAAAAAATGTAGACAATATAAATCTAGATCTCTACATCTAATGATGATGGGATTTAAAAAAACAAAGTTTTCTCAACAATAAACTTTTGATTGGTAATACTAATAGATGTCTACAGGTGGCTGAGTGAATGACATGTATTCATTTTTTTATAATACGTGCACGCATTCACCATACTGAATCTACTCGGTCGGTGAGTGCCACCACCCATGGATGCATGACCAGACCATACTAAAACTTGGTATGGTAAGCGCGTCCACCCCCCTCTTGGGCCAAATTTCCATTGTTGAACGGCACGATGGACACAGTTATATTTTACAACCTTTGTAAAGGGTAATAAAAGCAAGTAAGGGCGCTTGGAGTTTATTAGTTGCCAAGCAACCGACTAGCAAATAAGCGTCTCCGCTAGTGTAACTCGCTAATGAAGAAGACAAATTTTTAATTATCAGAAAATGGCGACTTCCAGAGTGTAAAAAACTAAAGTAAAATGCGAAATGAAATGGAAACTGCTTATACTTTTTAATTACACGACCGGAATCGATCCAACACCGATGAATAACGAAATACAGCGAGTGGACGCTTAGACCAG
Organism: Aplysia californica; assembly: GCF_000002075.1. Classification (NCBI taxonomy): domain Eukaryota; kingdom Metazoa; phylum Mollusca; class Gastropoda; order Aplysiida; family Aplysiidae; genus Aplysia; species Aplysia californica. Next base: position 496,576 of record NW_004797643.1, on the reverse strand, counting down.
GTGGACGTGACACCCGACTTTACTCTACCTTGTGTATCAGTCATCGCACGCGCGACTGGTGGCGTCCCACACACCACAGTTCCCGCCAGCGTGACACTGGAGGATTCGGTAATCAGTGTGATATACGAGGGACGTCCAGAAAGTAGACTCTATAAGTACCGTTTTAAAATAATTATTAAAGAAATAATTTTCCCAATCTAAACGATTCATTTTTTAATACCTTATATATGACTACTTTTCCACGTAGTCACCAGAACTGTTGAAGCCTTTGTCATAGCGTGGGATGAGCTTCTGAATGCCCTCATCGTAGAAAGCTGTCGCCTGCGATGTCAGCCAATGTCGAGTTTCTCCTGTGAGATCAGCATCTGAGTCGAAGTCCTGCCCACCCAAAAACTTTTTCAAATGCAGGAACAGATGAAAGTCACTTGGAGCCAGGTCTGGGCTGTACGATGGATGCTTCAACTGTTCCCATCCAAAGGAGGCGACAGGTTTTGGGTCTGTGCAGACTTGTGAGGAGTTGCATTATCGTGAAGCAAAACAACGCCGCCGCTTAGCATTCCATGTCTTTTGTTTTGAATCGCTCTACGCAGTTTTTTAAGTGTGTTGCAGTACACATCAGAGTTAATTGTCATCCCATTTTCCCCAAATATTCTACTAAAAGAACTGCATGCCTGTCCCAAAACACTGTACACATGACTTTTTTTCCTGATACGGCCTGCTTGAACTTTTTGGCTGGGGCAGATCCGTATGCTTCCACTGCATCGACTGCTGCTTTGACTCGAGCGTGGGGTGGTGCAACCAGGTTGCATCGCCCGTCACAATATGAGTAAGAAAGTCATATCCCGTTGATCCTTATGCGCTTGTGTCAGCTGCTTGGGAACCCAGCGTGAACACACCTTTTGATAACCCAAATAGTTATGCGGTGACGATTTCATGCAGAAGCGACTTTGAAGTGTCAGGAAAGTTTGAAGAGAGTGAGGAAAGAGTAAAACGCCTGTCTTCTTTTACCTTAATGTCAACTTTGTTTATAAATCATCACTAACCAAAGATGGACGCCCACTCCTGGGTTCATCATGCACATTTTCTCGTCCCTCTTTGAACATGCGAACCCATTTCCGCAACATGCTTTCGCCCATTTCATTTTCACAATACACTTCAGAAATCTGCCTATGAATATCGCGAGGCTTCGTGTTCTTTGCAGTCAGAAAACGAATAACATACCGAATTTCACTGTCAGCATAATTTTCACAATCTTGGAAGACATGTTGAAGCTTCAAAAGGGTGGAAGATGTTTGGTACTAAATGTGGCTGTGTAAACTGGAAGGGAAATAACTGGGCGAGATGTTTTACAAGCGTTGTAGATTGTTGTTTACAACGGCAAGATGGAAGCTGAGGGCTCTTTCCCGTTCAGTATTGAACACATCAACCCACTGTGGTGCAAAACGGGAATATCCTGACCCAGTTCAGAGAGATGTGAAAACGGTACTTACTTTCGGGACGTCCCTCGTAGATTTAGTCTTTAAATTAATATTAGCCTATTATTAACGGAAAAAATTGAAACAGTGAGTTTGAACGTAAGAAAATAGGATATATTAGAAAGAGATTGGTAAAGATATAGTCAATAGTGGTGGACTGACTCATTTTATATTCTATGGCTAAAGTATGATACATAGGAATCTCTTGTAACTTCTTAATTATATAATTATAAACTAATCTACTTTTCAGCTGTTGTAACTAGTCTACTTTTCAGCTGTTTTGCAATCATTCCTTTAATTTTTATCTCAGCTCCCTTACAAGCAATAGAATGTTCCAATTTTATTAGCAGAAATTTATTGTGAACTTTGATTACACAAACGTCAGTTGTAGCCCTCATGACCAATTCACTGCCGTTACTGAAATGTGCCACTCTTACTTTTAAACTTTATTTACTTTTTACAGCCTCTGTTACCACATGGTGTGGAGGGGAGAGTCAAATGTCTTGCTCTTATTTAATTGTTGTATCACCTGTTGCATGGTTGTATGTTTTTGTCTAATGTACCTCTGACCTGCTTTGTTCCATTTTCTCCTCGGCGTGCCTATTAGCTTCCTCTGTATATCAATTTAATCTCTGGTTGTAGGCCTATGGTTTCACTGCTTTACTGTCTGGTTGTAGTCTTGACAGATGTCCAAACCATTTTATGCTATGGGTTTGGGAAAACACAACACACTGCTCTGAGCCTGAAATGGTAGCAATTATTATGCATAATAATGCCAGGACAACCCCCTGACCAGGATATGTACACCAATGGGGCCTACTGTATACCTCAAGGAATGTTCTGGTATTCCCTTTATGCCATTGACATTTAGGCCTGATTAATGTAAAGCACTTATCTGCCAAAACTTATTCCTGAAATGAATGTGATCTCTCCTGGTAGAGTGGTCATTTGTCACAGCCCTGATGAGAGCGGCATGTTCACAGACATTCATTTTGTTCCCTTTCACAAGAATAGTGTTATTTATTTCCTGTGAAATCAAAATTTGGCAGGTGCCCTACACTTTGTCGATGAACAAAAATGACCAAAAAAGTCATCCTACCCCTTTAAAAAATCTGAAATAAACCAAAGGTGCCTGTGTGTGTGTGTGTGTGTGTGTGTGTGTGTATGTCGGGTGAAATACCAAACCAATTTGCCAGCATCTGAACAAGTAAAGTTTTATCTTATCACATCTGACTTTCTCATTTGTTACAGGTCTTGATGGTGATATTTACTGTGGTTGGCGCTCTTTACTGCTGGTTCTACTTTGACAACGTTCACTTCCACGTCACTCACGCTTACGCCCATCTTGGATACGACGTTGCACAGCACCAAGTAGGACAAAGATATCTGCATGGTGAATATGAACTGAAATAAGAGAAAAGTAAGGTATAATTTTAAGTACTTAAATTATATCTGACTTTTCTTCTTATTTTTTTGCTGTATCGCATTTTGCATGGTTATACTGATTATGTTACAAAGCTTCATTAATACAACAGGGCCTACTTGGTGCTGGTCCACTTCAAGCATACATGTGGTGTTTAAAAAAGGTTGAGCCATAGAAGTGCACAACGAAGCAATGGGTATGTTAAAAAAAGAGCTGACTTTAGTAGTATAACCAAGAGTTGACCGCACAAATTATCACCCACAAATGCTGTAAAAAAAAAAAAGAGGATAATTTGTAAATATATATACATTCTGAGCATAGATTTTATCACAAAGAGAGGATGTATAAAAGTACAGTAGTCTCCGCCTAAGATCCCACTGCTTATGATCCCGAATTGGCTTAAGATCCCGCTGTTTTAAAAGAACAGAATTTTTACTATACAAAATCACCCCTAAGATCCCGGTCTGATTCACTTTGAAGGTCTTCGTTCAGCTAAGATCCCGCTTTTCTGATCCTAATTTATGGATTAAAAACTCGGGCAGGCACAGATGATCAACCAAGAGGGAAAAGTTGAGATGAATGAACTGCCCATTGCATCATATATCAGCCACTTTCTTGAAAGTGATCACATAAGAGTTGTACAACTCGATGAAATGGTACAATGTTTGCTCAAGTCGGGATCACACCAATGTGTGAACTGACCGACGCATTTGTTTTCCCCAAATATCACAGTCACATCTGAGCTCTCCACCTAAACTTACACTACCTTGCTCCTGGCGGGATCACATGGAACTGTGAACTCTTCCCTGACCACTGCAGCAGTTTTTTGTGTTCCTGAATTTGCAAGACAGACTAAATTTTAATTGGTGTGGTCACAAGGTAATGGTGCGTAACAACAAAGGCTGGAGAACTTAGTCAGAGATGAAAAGCTGTAAATTTTCAACAGGTAAAGGGAAGGGGCAACTTCATAAGCTTAGATCTGGAGATTTATGATAAGATAATAAGTGAAAGTAGCACGCCTCATGCCACTATGCACTGTGATAGGTCATCAAGGTTAATCAGTCTTTGCTCGCCATATATCATAAACCCAACCCAGTTCATTTTAGAGTGGAGGGAGATCATTTTACCGATTGTGAGCCTTAACATAGGTCACCTTAGATTTTTCTCTTGGTTCGTCGGCTAAGATCCCAGTTTGACTAAGATCCCGCATTTCCCTTGCTCCCGAGCACCGGGATCTTAGGCGGAGACTACTGTATAAGTATAATGCCCTTCTTATTCAAAAATTATTTTTCATTTCTAGCAAGAAACTTTGCTTGAACTTAGTAATTAGTAAGAAAAGAACCCCCAACCCTAAAAAAAAAAGAAATTGAGTGCTAAGGCTATTATTGTAATATGTACAAGACAGTAGTTTTGCAAGTTTGGATGATAACTTCACAGACTTCTGTGGTACTTCCATTAGGCACTTCACTGTCTCAGGTAGGAGATAAAAGTTTGATTCCCAAGTGGGGGGGAATTTTTATTGACTATCTTGGTCTTTCTGCTATGATGACATATCCCTCTCAGCCTTGGTTGACCCTGGCAGGCATTTTCAGAAGCATGCATGCTCGGAAATCATTCTGTATTTCTCATTATTTGAATAATGAGTAAATCTCTCACTCTCATGGCACTTGACTGTATTTTGACCTTATACCATGTGGTAACTCAGTTTTGTCATTTAACTTTTTTGGCATTTAATTTTGTTCTGCAGACTCAAAAAATTAAAGAATTGAAAAATGAAAGTTATCCATGTTAAAAATTCCTTTTCTATCAATTGCAGGAAAAGGAGTTGAAAAACACCCGGATAAAGCGATGGAGTGGTTCAAGTAAGTAACCAGTAGGGCTGTACCCCGGTAGCAAACCCGCTCATGCTCGCAAGCCCCTAGTTCAAGTCACAAGCCTCAAATCACTAGGTCCGATCATCAAATCAAATCACCAGCATGATAAGTTGAGTCTAGCGCAAACTGTAACCTCCTTGGTCTAGTCTAAACTTCAAGTCCACAGCAACTAGCAATCCGCGAAGCCACTTACATCAGAAAAAGAGAGAGTGGGAAAGTGAGAGATCCCGCCCACAGTGTCAATGTGCGGCATAGCTCTGTAGTCTGCTCGATTAATCGAAGGCTTTGCAAAGCAGCGGACAGCCGCTTGTCTCAAATCCCGTCCCCAGCCACAAGTCCCACGATTCACACAGTACTGATTTGCGCTAGGCCTAGTGAAATGTCCCAGGACAAGCTCGAAACATGACCTGCTGACTTGTGCCGTCTCGATACAGCAAGCCCCAGCAGAAAGACGGAGGTTCTCAGTAAAAATTTCTCCCCATACGGGAATCGAACTGAGATCTTTTGCGTGCGACGGTGAAGCGCTTGGTTCGTGCACATTAAGAATAGACAGGTCTTAACATCGTGAGAATAGCCGATCCAATATTAATTTTAAAGTGCATTGAATAGAGCTTTTTGTTTTTTACAACTATGTAAAAAAACAAACGATCTTGCACTTTTGGTGCAAGCCTCTCAACCCAAATAACCAGAGAATCTTTTGTAATATGTACTGAGTCCACAGCAATGAAGATTCGCGGCGTCACGACACAGTACAGCAGGACTGTCCGTGAATCACAACTCACTGGAAGTTCCCCCCGGTAGCAAGCGGGAGGCAAAGCAAATCACAAGCCTGCTCACAAGCCTCTAGCACGAGCCGTCCGCTGCTTTGCAAGCCTTCGATTAACCGAGCAGAATCCAGCCCTAGTAACCAGGCTGTGTTGATTTGCTGAAGTTTGTGAATGCAGAGAGGAGAGTACTGCCAGAAGCTGACAATACGCCTTTTTTTCATTTTGGCACTGAAATTGTTTATTTGCTACATTGAAAGCCTGATCAGTTACCCTACTTGCTCAAAAAAAATCAAAGTGAAACTGTGACTATTATAGTTTTTTTTAATAAATTGGAATTCAAATTTCGGAAAAACTCTTTTTTTCAATGGTTACGCTGACAAAGAAAACCTCTTTTTATAAACACTGCTGTGAATTTTAAAAAGTGTTTTGTAAGCTTACAGCCGAGAAGTCAAGTGATGTTTTAAAGTTTTCGATGGAGTTTTTTTCACCTGTAAACATGTTTAACGCTTTAACAGGCTTTTATTTTTGTTTTTGTGTACATGCTGATATTCTTAAGTATTTTAGTGAGGTATGTACTATTGTTTCGCTGTCCAATAGTATAAATCACATGTAAAATCGAACAAATATTTTAGGTTCTTAAAATATTAGAAATTTAATATTAGAAATGTCTTCTGTCCCAATCATCAACAAGCATCTTCCATTTTACCCAAATGGCTGATTGATTCACATTGATTGATTCAGAACGTAAAATGTATTTAATACGTATCGTAGGGTCTGAGTCATATATTCTTTGCTATTTAGTGTAGCTCCTCACTTATTTTGCTAATGCTGAAGGAAAAATTTGAATTTTTAAGACCGTTTTGATGCACGTATTCTTTGAAAATGTTGAATATAATGAATGCAGAAAAGTGCGTGAAAGGTTTGACGAAGAGTTATTTGGCCAATGCCCACCATCTTGGTCTACTGTATGGGTAGAGTCTGTTTTTGGCTTTGAAAAGTTGGCAGCTATGAATTCAGTACTGTGGAGTCTACTTATAACAAGTCCTGAAGTAACGAGAAGTCATATATAATAAATAATATAAAGACATTATTCTGAAACCTCAGGTTTTTTTCTTCTTTATGTTTGTAAATAAAATACTGCTATAGCACAATCAGATAAAAGCGCGAGTCGGTTATTGCGGAATATTGCTGCTGCTGTGCACAGCGCTTAAAGGCCTTGTATACATGAAAACCTCGCCAGTTGAGAAACTTGTTGGTGATCAAGCGAAACAAAGAATGGGAGAGCCCATGTGTGCCAATGATGAAGACCGGAGCGAATGAGTGGGGAGGGTGTGGCACACACAGACAAGCCGTTGTGAAGCAGAACCCATTGCCTAATAGTGATAGGCCAGCCTAGTGTAGATTATCTAAGCCTATCATGCCTCTCACTTCTCTGATGCGGCGATGGAGAGGTCACAGTACTGTGATGGATTATGGAGCGAATGTATGACGTGCGCAAGCAGACGCGGGAATGCACCACAGGATGTGGTGGGGTGGGGGAAAACACAGCGGGCGAGTTAGCCTAGGGAACTTTCGTTCTGATAGCCAACGCCGAGCTGTCAACATCGCTCACGCTAGAGAAAGAAACCTGGTTCAATTTTTGATCAAGTAACACCTAGAGGTGAACAAAGCCATCATCGAGGAGATAACAAAAAGAAATAAACAGAACTCCAAACGCTTAGATTAGGCCTACTTTATTATTTCCTTTGAATTTATTACTGGATCCCTTACAACAAGAATCCTGCTAAAACGGACATTTTGAACCGGTCCCCTCCCTCTCGTTATAACAGGATTCCACTGTATATTCTATGTGATTTTGGTTTTTCTTTTAGGAAAGCCTCTGACCAGGGTCATCCTCATGCTGCTTATAACTTAGCTGTTGGTCACCTCAAGGGCTACAAGACAGAGCTGAGACCAGGGTAAGAAGCAACTCTTAAATTCTTATTTAGAAAAGAACGGTTGATGGTTGGAGGACGGCACTGGTTTAACTGGTAGATATTTGTTCATTACGTTTTTTCTGCTATTTCTTTCTGTATGTTGTGCCTTTTTTCATGCAAAATGGCTGTAATTGTGCTGATGTGCTTTTTTATTCTGTTCTCAAGCTAAACCGGGCTGAGAAAAGAGGTCAGGAACTTCTTTTATTTATTTTCAGATTGGAATTATTCAATATTTCTCAAAGCTCTTTTTCTTTTTTGTTTAGTTTAGTTTTAGTAGAGGTTTTACGAAGCTCGCAACCGCATAGGGTCATATGAACACCAAAGGATGGATGTCAACAGAGAAGTCCTTTCAGGGAATCAGGCTTACTCTGCTCACCTTTGTAATTTCAACAGCACAAAGTCTGCTTCGACCATCAAGGCACCCGGGTAGCGGGTCACAAGAGTGTCACAAACTTACAAAAGAAGTAGAGGAAAATGACGATAGTAAGGATTAGGAAAGAAAAAGCAGCAGTTTCCTGTTACAGTTCAGGCACAGTTATGAGCATGACATTGATGAATCTGCTGATGTACTATTCCACTGTGCATAAGAACATGCTAATGTCCCCCTTTTGGGAATGGCCTAAAGACACTTCAGTCAGTAGCATCGCCCGGGGGGTATCTTATTCTTTTGTAGAGTTCAGGAATTTCTTTTTAAATATAAACATATTTTTAAAGTAAAAAGTCGTAGGCAATCTATAGGATGTCTACAGAGAACATCATACCAATTCATGTGGCTCCTTGCTTAATGCAGTTCTGTTGTTGGTAAACATAAGGCATGCAGACAAAATGAGGTACTTCTAACTTTCTCAAATGGTGTAGCAGAGTAGCCTATATGCACACATAACTTATTGTAGATCTTCAGTGTTTCATGTACAGGTATTGTTATAATTCATTTGACTTAAAATCAAAAGAAAGCAGTTTGGCTCAAGGTTCTTGGCAGGATAAAAGTTGTTCTATGAAAAGAAAATTAAGTGTGCTGAAATATTGTTAATTTGTTCTAGGGAGTCTCACAGACTGATAACACATGCGGCTGCCAACGGTGTTCGAGAGGCCCACGACGTGCTCAACTCTGTCTGTACCAAAGGGGGCTGCTACTGACACGACTGCCTCCGCTTCACTGTCGCTGCTCTATGAAAATGTCACTGTTATAGATCTGGTGCCCCTTAAAAATTATATGCTGATTTGATTTTATGTTGTGATCCTTATTTATTTCTGTACATGCAAGTCTTTTCTTAACCCTCGTAGCGCTCCGGGCGACAAAATTCGCCTCCCCTCTCTCACTCCGCTGAGCGCACGAGGCGACTATAATCGCCAACGGGCGGGCCTGCTCCCAAGCGCGCGAGGCGACTATTGTCGATTTAGGGGAACACCTTATTTTTGGAGCAAATAGCGTCACCTTTCGATGCTATTATTAGTTCTGTAATGGAAAATTTTACTCTAGAATGGTTCAACCAATCAAAATCAAGGAAAAAATAACCCAGGGGTCTAGGCACTGCGTGCCTTCGTGGGTTCTGTTAGGGATAGACTCTATATAATGTTTATTTAGGTCAATTACCCTGTAGCGCTGAACAGTGAATGATTGGTTTCATTAACAGCTTTCCCTTTTTTATTTTGAAAAACCATACCCCTGGAAAGTGAAGTCTTTTCTGAATTTATAAATTGTCTAGGGTTTTGGTGAATGTATGCGTGCATACTGTCAAGATACAAAATGAAACAATAACATTCCCCGCGTGGGCCTCAAACAACCCGGCCAGCGCTCTGGGGCAGGTCACAAACGGTCAAGGCTAAGCGAACCCGGCACGGAGCCCGCTCAGCGCTTCCGGTAAGCGCTACGAGGGTTAAGAGCTTACTCTTTGTGTTAGAGAAATGATCTCATAGTCAATACTCAGCGTTAGCTTGGTACAAGACAAATGTGATGATTGTTGATATGAAAAGTTCTGATATGACAAAGACTGATGGTATGATTATTTCATTTTCTGTGAAGCTCAAAATAACTGTGCTGCCAAAGGTTAGAGCAGGTTCAGCTGTACCGGTACTTGAAAATTTCAGCGTCATAGATTTTTACTTTATGTCAAGTAGGCAGTCTAGAAGTTTTGGACTTTTGAATGCTTCATGAATTCAACTCGATGCAAGATTATATTTTTAGAGACAAATTTCGTTTTGAGTTTTATAACTTGTTCAGTAACGAACAGTTAAGTTTGAACTTCAATGGGGGGGAAAAAACACTCTTAGCAAAGCTACTTAATTTTTTCTCTTTTGGGTATTCTAAGCTCCAGCAACCGTCAACACCAATTTTTAAGATGTTTAATTGATTATGAGGGGATAAGTCTTTACTCATTCAAGATCAGAAGGTATCTTGAGGTCATTGATTTTCCACTATAAGTTTGACCTTTTTTGTTCAAAAAGTCATAGCTGCTGCTGCTATTTTTATAATTTGATTATAATAAGAGACATTTTTATTAATTTTGTTCTATGTGTAACACTTACTATTTTGTTTCACTTAAAGGACAAGTTTCTTTAAACACTGCAAAACTTAATACTGTTACTCATGTACATTTGATTTTTTTTTAAAGTGCAAGTTCTCTCCCACTTCTCTTTTAGTAGTTTATCTGTTGTCATAATGTATTCTTTATACATGTAGTGCTTGAGAGGGTTCATACTTTAACTTTAAGTATATTTTTATGCTTGTTTACGGCAAGAGGGAAGAACCGTTCTTCTTATTGATCCTGGCATATACAACTTACTTGTTGCGAATATTTTTATTCCTTAACTGACACAATTTAGATTAAAAAGAAGAGGGCTGCTCCGATACTTGGTGAAATGACTTCCTCTTACAAGAAACAAATTCACACTGTCAGCGTGTGAAAGCGAAGAACTGAACCATTGTGCCATTTGTGCTGGTTTACAATGTTCTTTCATTTTATCAACAAAATAGCAAGCAACTTGCTAGTCTGTATTTAAATAAATTGTCAAAATAATTTTGTTAGATGAGAGTGGCATGGTTAGGGTTGGTGTTAGGGCTCTGGGTTTGCCAAAAATCTTTCCTTCTAATTTACAGTGTAATCCACTTATATCGACAGCCGATGTATTGACATTTTGACATATCGACATATTTTCCAATTACAAAATTTTTTCTTCAATATCTTCACTTAAAGATTTCTTTTATATCGACATTTTTTTCGGCCCACTCTGCTTTATTGATATGCTTCCTGGGTACCTGGCGAAGCCCACGAACATAAATTGGGGGAAAAGCCACCCTAACGGTCAACACATTAGTTCTTCATTAAGTCCGCATATCCACCAAGTAGCCTATATCGACGCACCAGGCTTTAGTAGGTCATGTAGGGCCTACACAGTGTAGTCTCCAACACAGTACAGTGCCTCACAGAAGTGAGCGTCTCGCACGCTGGGCATCACCTCCCTACCCCTACTCCCGATCGCTCCCACCCCTCCCCCATCCCATTCTCAGTCTGTCGCTGGCAAGTGCCACGGTCGGTGAGTCAGAGCCTCGCCTTTCCATTTTCCCCAGCAAGCAGCCATAAACAGACCTTACAAGGATGCTACAACAAAGTTTGCACTGGTGTGTAGGGTGCGTCTCGCGCCGCTCAGTCTTTGGTACCGTAACTCCAACC
>NW_004797643.1:482826-485290 GCF_000002075.1 Aplysia californica | reverse complement strand
CCCCCCCCCCCCCCCCCCCCCCTCCCCTCTTCCTCTTTTTAGTTTCACCGTGTAGTTAGTTTTGTAAGAATCAAGGGAAGCAACCAGCTTAAAAGTAGTGTTGTCTTTTTACCGCTTACCTCCACTTGTTTTTCCTCTTTTGCTTTATATTTTCATTTATCGACATCTTTATATATCAACATCCAATCCACTCCCCAAAGCATGTCGATATAAGCAGATTATACTGTGTGTGTTATCTTTATCAAAATTTAAGCGTTTGAGGATTTCAACAGTCTGTTCATCAAAAAAAAAACCCACCCAAAAATTGTGTTTAGATGAGTAGTGTGTTTATTTTGCTCCTATACTCCCTTCAATATTGTTTTTTTTCCCCAGGTTATTCTCCTTTGTGTTATAATATAATGTGATCATTTATTAACCTAGTTGGTGCTGTACACTTCTAGTCAACACATTTTTTTGCTCGAAAAACCTCTGTCTCGTCGTATTTATCGTTGTTTATTGTTGTTAATTTGTTCAGGTTGTGAAATTCACATTCCATCCAATTTGGAATTTATATCTTAATACTTGGTCTTGGTCTTTACTTTTCATTCCGTCCAAACAATACCGAATATAACTGCTGATGAAGTTTTACAAAGTGCAATATCATTCTCCTTACATGTTAGAAAACTATTGTGTTTATTTAATGTGTGCTCACATAATAATATTATATCAAGGCACTTATTATTGTTTGTTGTATCAAGCTATTACAACCTATTAAATTTGTTCATTCAAAGTTTTTCTGACTTTCAATGTATTTTGTGTCTTTCCATTGATTCCGTGGCTTTGTAGTTATGTGGTTTTGATCTCTGGTTTTCGTTATTGAGCTCTTATAGATATTTTCGTTTTACTGTGAGAAAGTGAATCACCAGCATCTGTGGTGTAGCACTTTGGTGCTTCACCTTCCCACACAGAAGACCTGATTTCAATTTCCTGTTGGGATGTTTTATCCCTCTCAACCCACAGTGGTACAAACAAGCAGGGATGAAGCCAGCCCGGTATATTAGAGCTGGAGTCTTCTCAATTAATCGAAAGCTTGCGAGTAGCGGACGGCTTGTGCCAGAGGCTTGTGAGCAGGCTTGTGCTTTGCTTTGCCTCTCGCTCGCTAACAGGGGGAACTTATGGTGAGTTGTGAATAACGAACAGTCTTGCTGCACTGTGTCGTGAGGTCATGAACTCTCATGGCTGTGGGCTTAGTACATTCTACAGAAGATTCTGGTTATTTATCTTGAGAGGCTTGCACCAAAAGTGCAAGATTGTTTTTTTTTTCATAGTCGGGTTGTAAAAAAGAAAAAGCTGTATTAAATGCACTCAAAATTTAGTAATAGATCGGTTATTCTATGATTCAAAGGCCAGTATTTTTTTACATGTTCATTGGCCAAGCGCTTCGTCGTCGCACGCAAAAGACCTCAGTTCGATTCCCGTATTGGGAGAAATTTTTACTGGGAACCTCCGTCTTTCAGCTCGAGCGTTATTCCCTCTCAGCCCAGGTTGGCCCTGACATTGGGTTGAAGTAGGCCTAGCCCGTCTTCTAAATGTTCTGTATCATATCATTGGTAGTGTAAAACATCTACAAAATAGGCTACATACATACAATACAAAAGCCAATCACAACGACCCCTGGAGTTTTCCATTCTAAGGTAATCTAAGTCTACTTATTACTACCAGATGTTAACATTGCTAGGTCTCTGTTACTACAATACCACACTTCCTCTCACTTCATCCACTCGCTCAGCTGATCAATGGCGAGAAGTTGAAAATAGCTTCAGCTCTCTACATCTTGCACCAAAACAAGCACAGCCTCTCCCTTACTCCACGCTTCAGAGTTCACACTGTGACTGTGAGCGGTCTTGCTGCTCGCTGCTGCAGCAATTGCCAGGTTGCGAGCAAGTCATGGGACCCAAAGCAAGTCATGGGAGCCCAGGCAAATCATAGGGCACAAGAGACTTGCCGGGCTGCGAGCAAGTCATAGGGCACAAAGCAAGTCATGGGACTTGCTGTGCTGCGAGCGAGATTTTAGACTTGACGACAGTCCGCTGCTCGCAAGCCTTCGATTAACCACGCAGTGACACTGTGAGCGGCGTCTCTCTCTCTCTCCCCCTCTCTCTGTTTCTGAAGTAAGTGGCTTTGCGGGTGCAAGCAGGGTGGGGAGGATGAGGGGGTCTGACATGAGTGGCTTCGCGGATTGCTAGTTCGTGTCGACTTGAAGCTTAGGTTAGATCAAGGAGATTAAAAGTAATGGAGGATGCCCTGTGGGCGGCACCGCATGCCTGATAGGAGCCCTCTCTCGCGGCGGAACTGTGGTCTACCTGCGCTGAGCGAATGCCCGACTTACGCACTGAAATCTAGATAAGAAAGAAGGTTTTATTCCGAGGTCCTTGAGATTAGGCAAGTCAATTAGTAAAAATGCCTTGCATCTGTGTTGTATTTA
>NW_004797643.1:479250-480612 GCF_000002075.1 Aplysia californica | reverse complement strand
CGAAAAGTTAAATGGCCGTAGCATCTTTGCAGACAACCAAATTAATTTACTTTTGTGTTTTAACATCATTTTTTAACTTTGTTTTGGTCAAATTGATCGTCCACACCGATAGACAGTATTCAGAAAGAGAGACAGAGAAGAGGGGAGGAGTTGATCTTGCGAGAACTTCCGGGTGGGTGAGAATAGCCACTTTCTTACTTTCTCGCATTATATTGCGGGGGAGAGTCTACTTCCGCTCTATTTAGGAGCGCTGGCCTGCCATCACCGGCACTGGCACAGTCAGTGGAAGGACCCTCGGCAACATTTTGGAGAGAGCAACGGAGCATCAATGGACATGTCCGGAGTGCAGGGATGTTGCTTCCTGAAACAATGAAACAGCGGTCCCAAGCCAAATTCTACCACGATTAGTTTTATCGGCTGGATTGTACTTTACCGGTCCACCAGTCTGGGCCCGTTATTACTACGCTCGCCTAGCCTAGACGTACTCATAGTTCTCTATGTTGGGACAAAAGGTAGTTCCGCGGGCGACTTAGCGCACAGCGCAAGCCAGCGGAGAGGCGAGGTGAGCGAGAGGTGGTGGTTGAGGATGGGTAGGGGATTCAACTTTGGTGGACCAACGTGTATCATACCAACAGTAGGGTGGCAACAATAATTTAAAAACACACGCACACATAAACTAGTATAACATGAGCAGACCATGGAGCTAAGTGGACAATCGGGGTAGATCTAAAATTAGAGTTGGAACAGGCCGAGCCTTGCTTCACAGCACTCGCCAAGTCACGAGCAGGGCCGAGGGGGTTGCAATTATGCAAATGAGCTCTCGTGCGCATCTCTCGCCCTCGTTTGTAATAACTTTGCCGGACCAGGAGTAGGCCTAGCCTAGCAGAGTCGCAAGCAAATTTATATAGTGAACCACGTGATTAGATTGACCAATTAGCCTCAAGGTGTCAGGGTCGTGGGTCAAAGGGCACGGTGACATGGTTGTGATGACTTAAAAACCCGGTAAGAGACGTCAGTCGGTTGTTGGCAGTCGAAGGGTGAGGACGTAGAAAACTGAGTAGGAAAGTGAGAAGGGGGGCTCAGAAAGGAAGAACAGCGGACCACTAGGCACCAGGGTCGCATAGCAAAAGTAGTTCCGACTGGTGGTTCGGTTAAGTACAATCTTACCGTTTAAGTTGCCCGGGGTACTCAATCGAAGTTCAATGATAATAATATTCTATATAAATATAAATGAGAATGGGTGGTTCTTTTTGTGATTTTGAGGGGTAGGGGTAGGGGGTACTATTGACCTAGAAAAAGCCTTCGACACAACCTGGAAGTACGGCATTCTTCGAGACCTGCACGCACTCGGCATACGCGGTC
>NW_004797643.1:462315-477450 GCF_000002075.1 Aplysia californica | reverse complement strand
CAGAGGCGAACAACTTGTGTTTCGCGCGCTCATATGACCTTAGCAGTTGCGAGCGCCGTAAAACCTTATACTACTACTACTACTAGTCTTCTATGTTACCATATTTTATTCACTTACCTTATGTGCTGTAATAAAATGAAATCCAATACAGAATATTTCAAAAAAGATTGTCTTTGTGTTGTATTTTTAACATATATCTGCAGGTAGGATTCAAACAATTTGTTTGAGGTGCCATGCATGGCCCGGAACTTGGCCTTGCAGTGAGCCAAGTTGCCCTCGATCTTGTTAGTGTGTACTGTAGGGTTCTTGGGGTCTACGAAGTGCAGGGAGTGATTTACACTTAAGTGGTCTGGCAGGCCGTTATAGGCTGCCCACTGGTCAGTTATTGTTGTTCCAGGCAGTACATGGCGCTGGATAAGGGGGAGTAAAGTGGCTGCTGAACGGTTTTCCACAGGAATAAGTACACAGTTGTCACTTTCTCTTAGTCTTTCTATTATTTCAAGTGTCCAGTGACCTTCACGATACGTACCCCGGTGGTACTTTCGGTGCATGAATTTGGATTCATCTATTTCTACTGTCCTGTTGAGGCCACCATGTTGCACATGGAGCTAACAAGAGCACACTACACCGGCTTCTGATTGGCTGAAATATATCAATGAAATGACGCCATGAGGACGATAGCCTACACCGGCTTCTGATTGGCTAAAAACTAGATCTAGAGTCATTTAGACTGAACGTATCTTTTTTACAATGACTTGATTAACAAGGCACTAGAACAATATATGTCCTACAGTTGACACAGGGGGTAGAAGCTAGTGAACTACTGTAGTTTTTATCTATACTATACTGATCTTTGCTTTGCCTCTGCTCTACTATAGAGATCACCAGCAGACACTCGCTCGCTCAATGGCGACCTAGATTTCCTACTATATTCCACTAGGCCTAAAGTCATATACTTAATATTACCAAATTTGGTATGTGTACATACGTCACTATATACAGCCAATCAGAAGCCAGTGTAGTGGGCTCTAGTTAGCTCCTTTTCCAAGTTGCAGTGGGTGGTCAATCAGATACTGTGCACAAATGTCTCTAATGTAGTTTTGCCCATCTATCAGCGTTTTTTGGGGTAACACTAACGTCTTCTGCAACGTAGGTTTGACGCAAGTCAAATGCCCAGTAAAAAATTATATTGAGTAATTGAGTGTAGGACAGGTGTCAGCCTTAAAAAAATTATCCTCTCCGAATGCTCCTTTGACGTCGGCAACGTTTGCAGGATCATGCCCAACCGTCAACAAAAATGTCACCTTGACGTCGTTGAAAGCTCATCTAAGGCTCATTACAAGAAGAGCATAACAACGAATTTGCAATCAAACAGTGCTCTGCTAACCATTTAATTGAATCCAAAACTACTTGTGATGTTGCATAGCTCTCTGTGGAAAATCTGCAGGTCTTGGAGTGCATTCGCCTCCCTAAACAAACGGGAACAATGTTAGTGGCTGCAGAGGGTCGTCCTCTTCTAGCAGCCATGTAACACAGATCGCGCGAAAAACCGGATGGTGAACATAATACCCCTTCTCGTTGTGTATTAGACCTCTATACTTCGATTGTGTACCCTGGATCATGATAGAATTTGGGTTGGGTCCGCTGAAAACCTGGCAAGCCAGCGCACCTAAATAAAAAAAAAGTTGATCCCCCAGAATTAAACGAGAGAAAGTAAACAATTACCAACAAACCTACTGTTGTAGACCTAGCCTAGCGAGTCAGTAGATTAACTGTTAGATCTAGGCCAGGTTAGGATCTAGATTCTAGAGTCTAGATTAGGTCTAGATTCTAGATCTAGAATCTAGTCGTTAGATACACCTCACAAGTGGGAATATAGACTATGGTATAATTTAGCCTTAGGCTACTGGTACTATTAATATGTCGGCTTTATGAGTAAGCTCACAGCTTTTTGTAACTAGATCAAGATCTAGTGCAACTTGAATTTTGATCTAGTGACCTTCTCCGGTTTTGACCCCAAAGAGTAGGCTACTGGATATAGATCTAGATAGATATTGACTCTAAATATTCAGTGTCGATGTTTTATCAGAAAATGAAAGAGAGCGAGAGATGTGCTGCTATTTTTCAGTCAGCCTACTAAATGAGTCGTAATATTTTACAAACTTGTTTTAAACAAAAGGAGGTTTCAGGGCCCCTCTCCTAATAAAAATATGGGGGAGGGGGTGCCCCCCTGAATTTAACCACAATTTGATGTTAAGCATTTCCCAGTGACTGCGTTCTCGCCGTGAACGATCATCCACCATTAGCACAGAGGCACGACTGAAAACACTATGGTCACTCAAAGTGAATGAGGGAACAGCACAGGAATACTCGAGTAAAAAGTAATGCAGCGGTGGTCCAAAAGCAGAGTTTACGAAGGGCAAAGGTGGGCACTGCAAAACAGCTGCGGTCAACAAGTCCTCGCTGGTTCAACGCATGAAACACGAATTCAGTCCTTTTCCTGTGTGTGCGGACCCCGCAACACTCGACAATTTGAAAATAAAAGTCGTTTGAAGAAACAAGGGAGAATGGAAGAAGGCCAAAGCAGGAAGAGGGGTGGGAGGAGAGTAAAAAAAAAAAAAAAAAAAGGGAAAAGGGTAGGGGGTGAAGTGAGCAAGATCATCCTTAAATTGCAAACTACATTCAGGGTGCATTGAACGTAGCCTTTTAACTACGTTCACTGCATTTTTTTATATCTCTCACTCTCCGTGCATAAAACATCCTTTCCCTGATGGGCACGCATGTCGAAAGGTAATCATTTAGAACCAGAAGTAATCGTCGATAGAGCCAAAATCCTCTCTCCATAGTTAGGCCTATGGTTGGGGCCAAAACCCAATTATCCGTATCCCCAACTAGTTTACTGTAGGCTACCTGTACCGGACTAATTCTTGCAATGCAGTAGATTTCAACATTTTTTCTTGTTACAAACAAATCCTTCAGGCTCTTTTTTTACTTCCAACTCTGGAAGGCTTAATTTTAAGGCTCATGCCACTGTCATTCAAATTCAGATGTGTATTCATCTGATGATTGCTCTGTTTGTTTGAGACTAAGTGTAAGAGCCTACAGGCCATTTTCCTATTATTCCACAACTTTTTAGGGGGAATAAAAAAAAATATGCCTCCTCCACACTGTCCAAGCCAAACCCACATGTAAGAGCAAAAGAAATTGATGCACATTCTTTTTTACTTTCTTGCTCCATGTTTGATATCTCTTAAATTCCAAATAACTTGAGCAACAACACAGCCCCTCTAAAGTCTCTTGCGTAAGTTCTTTGAATCAAAGAAAATGTTGACTTGAGCTGAGAAAGTAGTCCCACAAATTTGTACTCATGATATAACTAATTCATGGAACAAACAACGTATTGGAAATTAGAAATTAAGGGGGAGGGGGGTGTCACAATTACTTTCTAGTTATCCACCTTATTTTGTTTGTTGAGCAGAGGGGTTTCCTAAGCTGCTGTGGTAGATGAGCCAGTCAGAGCACAGTAAAATCAGATTGTAGTTCCTCATTGTGATTGATGTAACAGACATCACAGACAAGCAAAGTGCTCCAATAAAGTCAAGAGTTCTCCGATTTTTCTCTTTTTTTGCCCGTCAAAGAACCCATTATGAAATTGCGTAAAATTCATCTTTCTTCTTGGATTTTGTCTCCATCAGATTAAGTCGTTTATGCGACTTTTATTGTTATTGTATGACATGAAGATACACATTTTTATTTGCAATTTTGTATTTATTTGCATTATTTGTGCGAGTTATATTGAAATGTAACGCTAGTGGTTTGATGAAGTCACTGATAGGTCCTATTTTTTTTACTTTCCCTCTGTTGTTTCTGTCTGTCTATGGTTCTTTTTCTCAGCACTGAATGATAATTTTATTATGTCGATTTTTTTCTCTTTACTTAAATAGCTCAAATTGATATGAAAGCACACGTTTTTATTTGTGTGTATTTGCAATGAACGTTCATTTGCTATGGTTGGTTATTTAATCTTAATTTACTGGGGTACTTGAGAATGTGATTGTTTTTTCCCAAACTCCTTATTATATAGGATTTGAAAGAAAACTATTTTGTTTTTCACGTAAATTCAAAGGCTAAATTTAATTTGATATTTTTATAAACTCAGTTGGGTTTATTTTTTGTTTGCACTCATTTCAGTCTCAAGAAATTGATGAGATTATCAAGAGACTTCAAACTCACAAAGGAGTCATTGGAATCATAATTGTCAACAGTGATGGTAAGTTTCTGATCTTTCGGTGTGTATGGGATCACACAGTGATAAATTGAAGCTAATGATGAACTCCTTGACTGGTGTACCTATCTTACGGCCTTGAGATAGGTAATGTTTCTCCTAGTGTTCACTTTCATATGACTATATGTAGTTGCCAAACTAATCTCAAGTTTTGTGCAGTCCTAAGCTGTAGTAACTGGATAAGACCCTTTGCCCTGGTTGGCAGCTGGCCTAGGCAATCTGACAGAGCATGGTCTGCAGTTCTGGCAGCTTCTGCAGCTTGATGATGATGTTTGTGTGATTTTGAAAGTTTTGGTCTCACTTTTGGTGGTCATTTCTTTGCACTTACTAAATTTAATAATATTGTTTTTCAGGCTTCCGTTGGCCTAAGTACCCATATGTACTGTTATTATGCAGAAGTTCTTTGCTCATTTTATTATACATTGGCATAGCTCAGTGGGTGGTTAGCAGGTGCTCTGGTGTGGTTTGCTCCTTCTTTCGTATCGAACATCTATCGTCTTTATCTCCCCTCCTTCTTTTTTGTGTTTGTTACTCCCTTGTAACACCTCTAATCTTCACCACTTATATGACCTTATTGTGTTACAAGTGCTGTAAAACCTTACCAAAAAAAAAAGTTGATCTCGTGCATTATCATCTAAGGAAATAAAAATTGACCCCTATGCAGCAGAAACATTAATATTATATAATTGTAATTATAGATCACATTCATGTAGCACATATCAATATCAGTGCTGGGATTTGGGAAGTAAACTCTATATGTATGTACTTTACATCTTATTAAAAAGACAGACTGTGAACATTTCAAGACATTCTTAGCTCTTAATCTAATAGTGACCAGGGCCTTCGCTATCATCTGGTTTGGTAAGATGGCACCTCGTACTATCATCCTCCCAGCCTAAATGCAGATGCGATAAAATGATGTGGAAAGGAAGATCTTTAGTACTTTAGCTTCTGTAATTGATTTTGTCTCAATGAAAACATGTGTCAGTTTCTGTCCTTATAGCCATGCTGTTTTAGTACAAAGTCTGCTCAAAGCATGCCACGACCACTTTTAGACTCTTCGTTGCATTTCTTGTAAAGTTGCTTGTATTACCCAGCATTCTTGTCAGAAGTATTGGGTGGTATTACGGCAAAGAGATTTTGTGCTTCAGTCCATCAGAGTGACTAGGTATTGTCTATTTATTCTATTGCATGTACAGTGTTCCATGCACATAGCGAACAGAGTTTGAGGTTCCCAATTTTTGGGCATACGTTGTATTCTTTGTTTGACACTCCTACACAGCGAATTACAGACATTATGAAAAGAATTCTGCCTCCAACTGACTTCGATATGTGCATGCTAGATTGTATTTTGTAATGTCAATGAACACCATTATATCCATCTTCCAGGTATTCCACTGAAGTCCACGCTCGACAATGCAACTTCAATCCACTATGCCAGCCAGATTCACAGCCTTACGTCCAAGGCTAGAGCGGTTATTAAGGAAATTGACTCGCTAAACGACCTGCGCTTCTTAAGGGTTCGATCCAAAAAACATGAAATCCTTGTTGCTCCAGGTATATTTCCCATACTTGAAGTTTTATAACTTTAGAATATTTTAGAGACATGGTTTAAGAATATAAATATTGATGCATGTATCTTTGAAATGAGCTTTATGAAAACTAGTAAATGAAAATTACCAACTGCCGTATAATAATTATATTTGTTGCCTTTCTTGTTTTATTTGCTGATAATTTTTTTCTTTTTTTTTTGGTAAACAATTTTTCTTGAAGTTCTAAATGCAACCTGATATACTGTGTTGTAAAGTTTTGTAGTTAGAGAAATATTGTAGTCCAGATTTTCTGTGAATGAAGTGTGGAGGCCTATTAGGTGCTCATGTGACATTACTTGCATATCAAATTTTTGAAGAACTCAGCTTGGGGAACTGTGCCAGTGGATTGTTGGTAGGTGCTCAGGTGTATTTTGCTCATTCTTTCCTGTCAAACAACTATTGTCTTTATCTCGCCTCCATCTCTTTTTTTTTCAACAACATATTTTAATCAGCCCTAGGGCAGTCCTAAGAATACAACCCCCTCCAGTTGGGACCTCAGAAGTAATTGGTTTATTTTCTTCATTTTGATCAGTCCTGCCTAAGATAGCCAGATGTCTTATACTAGGTACAAGAAACTAAATTTTCAAAGTAGTTGTATGCCAAATTTATCAGTTCCATTTGAAAGGCCTATATCCACTGAGCATTTTGGTACCATTCTTTAACCTCTCAGTCAATTTTTAAGAAAATGGTAGTTGTTTAAAATTTGATCAAATTTGTTAAAGTCAGTCACTGGCTGCAACCCCATGTTTGACAGATAATAAAGTCGGCTCTATACTGTAGTGTACCCCGCGTGCGGGGTCACATGCTTTCTGAGTCTCGCAGAAGGATTGATAAAAAATAATTCCAGACTGATTACTATATTTTAATAGAAAAGAAGCTGGTCTTTTATTAGATATATTTTTAAAGCCGGTATTTGACATATTATGGGTAAAAAATTATCTTTAAACATTTTGACAGTATTTTTAAAAGCTTTCTATTTAGACGCCAAAGGCAAAACACATACCACGGGAAAGCCCGTTTAAAGCTCTACAGTTCTCCGCCAATGAAAAGACGGTATTTAATCATTCCTCGTTCCGCGAAGCATTTGAATGCACCCGTGTCAATTTTTCAACCGGCCGACCAAGCATTCCGACGGCGAGGGGCTTCGCTTTCGTCGGCAATTCTCCAGCTCCTACTAATCGGACATAAAAACAATTTACACCATTGTAACGAGGAAAAGCTGAACTTTTACAAGGTGTACGGCACTTGGTGTTTTATAGCGAAAGAGCAAAGAAATAGCGATCGGAATTACCCCGATTTCACCGATACCACGCGGTCGGAAGGCCGCGAGTGCCCGCGAGGCCGTGTTTACGCTACCTACTTATACTGCCACTTTTCCCCTCGACAATGCGTGGCCGTCTTACGCAGGTTCGACTGTATGTTGATATTTATATGAATTTGTGGTCCCAAAGACCTTTGAACTGCGCACTAGTCATCATCTCATTTCGCCCTCCCGAAAAAAATTCGTCTACAAGCCAAAAATAATCCGTAGCAAATGAGTTAAGAAGCATTTTACCGAAATTCACATTCTGAATGTCAAAAAAAGTTGGATAAAATACATAATGTAGGTACAGTTGTTAAGGGAAAGTTTTTTGCTCTTTTCAGAAAAATTTTGCTTTTTGGGTTTAGTACATTTGAACAGCTTACCTATGATATCTATATTATATTGTATATAGGCCTATACATGATCAGAGTTTGTTTACCCCCCAGGGGCGGTGCGACTGACTGAAGTGTCTTTAGACCATTCCCAAAGGGGGACATTTCTCGTTCATGCACAGTAGAATTGTAAATGGGCTGATTCATCAATGTCATGCTCATAACTGTGCCTGATCTACAACAGGGAACTGCTGCTTTTTCTTTCCTAATCCTTACTATTGTCCTTTTTCCTCTACTTCTTTTGTATGTTTGTCACTCTTGTGACCGCTATTTCCGGGGTGCCTTGATAGTCGAAGCAGACTTTGTGCTGTTGAAGCTAGAGAGGTGAGCAGAGTAAGTCTGATTCCCTGTAAGGACTTCTCTGTTGACATCCACCCCTTGGCACCCATATGACCTTATGCAGTTGCGAGCACCGTAAAACCTACTAAAACTAAACTAAGAGTTTGCTTTGTCTGCTCCACAGATCACGACTACTTCATGATTGTGATACAGAACTGAGGCTGACGACAATCCTCCCATCTCTGCTGGCTAATCAACAATTGTATGGATTTTGGAAGTTGTGTGTGTACCTGTACTTTGCTCTTTTGTTTTGATGTAGAAATGTTATTGTTATTGATGAGGCCAGGTGAATTTTGTCATACACAGGCACTTGCTCATCAACGAAGCTGATCACGGTTAATGTATTGTACATGGTTGAAGTCCAATATTGTTTTTAGCGCACTGAATTGTATACATGTAGCTGGTCTATATCTCATGTAAGAAAGTTGTGAACACTTAAACTGCATGAATATTTGAAATACATAATGGGCAGCTTTTGGCATTTGTAAATTTTTCAGTGGAAACTCTCCATATAGGTGGATGCTAAATTTCCTTTTACAGAAATGATTGTTCGCCACCAAGAGTCATATTTTTTAAACATATAACATATATATCTGTTTGCTCACTATGAGAAAGTCAATTGTTTATTCAGTTCTATGGGAAAAATACTGATGTTCTGTCTGGTGTCTTGTGTTTATGAAGTCTTTGGCATTGTGGTGAAATCAAGCGCTCGTCAAAATAATGGACTTGAAGAAGTCAACTTATTTCCCACCCACTAGGCAATTTTTTTCATTTTTCTTTTTTTTTTTTTAATTTTGGTTCAACACCTTTTATGTCAATTTGAAAACTAATTTCTTTTTATTATTTTACTGAAAAATGTTGGTCAAGACACAAAAAATGTAAATTTGCAGTTTTCACTGACACTCAAGCTTCGGAAGTGGCCAAACTTTGGCAACTGTTTTCTTGCAAATGTTACCTCTGACACCAGGTGATCCCTACCTCTTTCTATTGCAAATATCTCGACTAATATTCAAGATAGCTGGGTGTATTTTTCATCAAAAGTAAGACAAATGAACAGGCTTTAAGGTAATTTCAATAACTCCTTATGCCCAAAGATTGACGAGCTCCTGATTTCTCTATGTCGTGACACAAAATGTAAAGTCCTGTGAATGGAGTTCACGGCCATGCCTGCTTCACTGTGATATATATGACATGATTCGACTTTGCTGTGAGCCTGTGAGGTGTGTTGTATTGTTCGTTGTAATAAACTTCAGTTGTAGCCTGTGTTGATTCAGGAAGTTTATCGGGCTTTGTTTAAAATTCGCCATGAACTGCAGAAATGTGAGCCAAATACTCAAGATCACTAATGCAACCTGGTTCTTGTTTTCTATTGGTGAAAGACAGCATTTCCTTTTAGTAATATATGCACAACTGTACCTCTAATTCATGTAGTTTTTATGCCTGTATTTTTTTTAGTGGCATATTTTAGAGTGTCATGGTTTACAACTTCTTTTTTTAGACAAAACTGTCTCATTTACATTTCTCTTCTAGTAATACCAGTACATGTAATATTATGGTGTTGGTCACACATATCACGCTTTCAATTCCTTCAAAAATTTTGCTGATATTAACAGGTCACGATTAGAGTCAGTATCGTTTAACCGCTGGTGGTTTATTGTCTTTTCATATTTCTGTAAGTTCCTGTCACATTTTGAAACTTCCCGTGTCTATTTCAATTCATGTATGGGTGAAAGGGTGCATTTTGAAAATTAATACGTCACTTCTAGTTCAATAAGGATGTGTGTGTGTGAGAATAACATCATGTCAGCAACGCTTTGTTTTAAGAAGATACAGGAAAGTAATAGGTTGTGGATTTTACTCTATAGAGATGTGTGGCATATTTACTCTCAACACTCTTTGCTAAGTTATTCTTATTCATAATTCTTCCGACTGCTAGGTGGCATCTTGGGACATATACCCAGTATGGCATTTCTTATGAATTTTCAGTACCATTGAATGTAGAGATAACCTAATTCTGTTGTTTTTTTTATCTTTTACGTGTTGACAGAGGTGTGTATCAGAAAATACATTTTCATAGTTAACAACCAGCATGTAAAAAAAAAATCTAGTACATATTTGGGGGTGTGAGCAAGAAAGTCTGTTTTACTTGAAGGACTAGTGTTGCTCCTCATGGATTTGCCAGTGGTGTAAAAAATTCTGAACTTTCAAGACTGGATTTGTGAATATTAATTTGAGTGAAGCTGATAGGTCAACCATAGGTTGCTTCTGATACCATAGTTAACTATTGAGCACGAATTTATTGAAAGGAGAAATGTGTGTGAAGGGTTTAGGGAGAGCTGCATGGCCATTGCTCCACATCTTGACCCCACAGTTTCGGTAAAGTCTGGTTTGGTTTTGAAAGACTGGCAGCTATACATTAATAATAATAACTTTTTTGTGGTTGTCTGCTGGTAGCAGCTATACAAGCCATAATATAATATGCTGGGCAAGAGAAAATAAGCTTCATCACTAAGTCTTATATAATGACTTATTGTGTTGCAAGTGATGTAAAACTGTTGCCAAAACTTTCTTTAAAAAAATAGAAAAGTGGCTTCATTTCTGAATGTTATATAGACATGGGGAGTCATTCAAGAATTTGACTGGGTGTTGAAAATTGGAAAAAATATAATTGTTAAGATGAATAGTTAGTTGACATAAGGTACACCTATATAAGAGAAAGAGGAAGTTCTAATCAAATCTCTTTTGAGTACCTTACAGCCTCATTGGCTGCTGGCATCTGTTTTAGCCTGAGCTGGCTGTGATCTCATGTCAAAATGTTGTATTGTGTTGTAAAAAAAAAATCATAAACCAAGGTAAAATATTAAGGGCTATTTTTTCTTCTTTATGTTGATTTTTCTTCAGGAAATTTTTTCAAAAACAACATTCCAAATTTTCTTGCCTACGTTACAAAATGTCTTGAGGTTATTGATACTTTTGTTTTGTTTTTTTATTGTGTCAAATACACTTGTGCTTAGAATTCCATTGACTCTTCTTTATGAGAGAATTAATCCACGGGGGGGGTTCTGGTTTTTTTGTGGTTTTTTTGTCCCCTGCAGTCCTGTTATTTTTATTTTTTAAATTATTCTTTTTTTTGACTCAAAGGTCACATAAATGAAAAAGTTTTTTCTTTGTCCATCAATTCAAACATTATGAAACATTGTAAATTTTGTCATGAATGAAGACATGAAGAAAAACTTCCCCAACATACGAAGAAAAAGTCTTGTTCACATACTCCTAATAATCCATGTTTATACTTCCTTTTTTTGTTCAAAGTTTCTCAGGTAGCTAAATAACATGGTAAGATGCATAATCTTCCGCACAATTTGTACATTTGTTTATGTTAGGAGAGTTATGGCATAATCTTGAATCATTCTTTTGTGGACTTAAGTACTTCATGTTTATGAATAGGACCTTTTTGTTAATGACATTCAGATGTTCCAAACATTTCTATGCATTTGTTTACCTCTGGGTTTTTTCTATTTTATCTGTGGTGTATTATTCTTACCCTGATGCTAATCTGAGAATACGTCTCACTACATTCGCATTCACCGTGTGTGATAGTCAGACAGGTTCAGTGTTAGTTTTAGCTTTCTTATGCTCAGGCTTTTAGTTTGTAGGGCATTTTTTTTTGTGGACGCTTAGACCGAGCAGAGGGTCTATAGTGGGGCTGTTCCAGCTGTGGTCTATTGCTTTAGACGGAGTAGAGGGACCATAGTTTTCATGCCCAGGCTCAGGCAGGATACTTTTTGTCTCTCTACTCTGTATATGTTGAGTACCTCTGCTTTGTGTGTGTAGAGAGAACCTTTTGCTTGCCGCTGATTTTGTGTCATGGCGACTCGGCCGTCACTTCTGTGGTGTAGTGGTTAGATGCTTTGCTGTTATGCGCAGGAGACGTGAGTTCGACTTCCAAATGGGGAGAATTTTAATTGATTTTTTCAGTCTTTGCGCTGGGAGGTTGTATCTTTCTCAACCCGGGTTAGCCCTGACAGGCAGGATCGGAAGCCTTCCTCCTAAATAATGTAAATTCTGTTGATAGAGGCATAACACACTTGCAATTTTTTTTCTAAATTGTTTGCCACTAATTTGGTTTTATCGTGACTGTTGTCATTTATGGTCAAGAATTGTTCTACAATACTGAGAGTTGAGTCTTCGATTTAAAAAATATATATTTATGAAAATATGCCGAAAAATTGTTGCCATAAGATTTAGTCCTAGTCTACAAAATTTGTACAATGCTACAAATTTTTTTGTCTCGGGTAATCTTTAAATTTCAGGTTATTATACAATAGAGATGCCTTTTGAAATATCGAACTTTGCCGCTGATGAAATAAAGAGTGAAGGAATATTTTTTTTTTTGAGTGTGGAAATATATATATATAATATATTTACAATGGATTGTACAATATTTAACCTTTGCTGTTGTTTCTAAGGCTTTTAGCAGTATTACCTCTTGGTTTCGGTGATGTTGGCATATTTTCTTGTTCTGCGTAATGCCCATTGTGCAATCTAGTTTACAGCTTATATATTTGCAATCAGATATATATATGGCAAGGGCTATTTGATCCTTTTTTTTTTACTTATGAGAACTAATATGTCTCACTGTGAAAGTGTTTATTGTCTACATACAGATAGCCGATAAAACTCTGTTCAAACATATCCTGAATGGAAACGTCCCAAGTCATCATTCTAGTTCAAATGACAATACTGTTACTTTGCTGTGGTTGTGGGTTGTCTGGCCATGGACTAATAACCGATTTATTTTTCAATGTACGTGTTCCAACTTTATGAAAATACATGTTCATGTTCCTGAGATTATGTAGTGTTTGATTTCCCCCAGATATTTTTACATGTCTTGTTCGTGTGTTCTTCAGGCTGTCTGTGAGTGATTATGAAAGTGTGTCTACATTATATCCCAGTGTGCTTTAGTTCTTTTTGTGCTTTTATCTTGGCCATTAGTGACTTGTCGGGTAACTGGCTTTTCTTTAACAGAAAACCTGAGCTCTCTGTGTTCCATCACTGTCCCTCTGTCCTTTGGGTTTTTCTTACATCATCTTGCTTTATCCTACCTCTGTAAAACAATTTCAGTTACTGTGTTGATGTGCGTATCTTAACTTACACACAGCAAAAGTTCTACCAACCTGTGTGTTCGACCATTTTTTTGCTTCACCCTGAAATCCCTCTTCACCTATTTATTTTATTGTTGTAATAATAGATTTAAGAAAAGTGACTGTTTCCTGTTGTTTGAGAAATGTTTGTTCGTGTGTGTCTATGTGTGAGTTTGTTTTAGTTGGAGAGGGGGGGAGTTTTCTGGTTTGGTTTCCTGATCATGCTGCATTTATTAATAACACATAATTTGACGATTTACCACCTATTAGTTGGTTCTTACTTTCCTTTTTGTTATGTTGTGTTAGTTTAGCATTATCTTTCTGTCTCTCTGTTCATGCAGGAGGTTGTGGTTGGTTGGTTGGTGGATGCGCTGGTGTGGTTTGCTCCTTCTTACCTATCAAACATCTATTGTCCTTATCTCTCCTCCTTCTTCTTTGTCTATGTTACTCTCTTGTAACACATCTATTCTTCAGCACTTATATGACCTCATTATGTTGCAAGTGCCGTAAAACTCTTACGAATAATGAAACATGCAGACGGTTGTAGGTGGTTGGTGGGTGCTCTGTCTTGGTTTGTGCCTTCTTTCCTATCAGACTTCTCAGGACTTCTATTGTCCGTATCACTCCTACTTCCTTTCTTTGGATGTTGCTCTCTTGTAATACCTAATCGAATTGTGTTTCAAGTGCTGTAAAACTCTTTACTAAAACTTAACTTTCTAAGGACAAAATTCTTTGTCCTTTAAAAAGAAAATGTTTTGTGATTCTATGGCAGTGGGTGGTTGGCGGGTGCTCTGGTGTGGTTTGCTCCTTCTTTGCTATAAAAAATGTATCGTCTCTATCTCCCTTCCTTCTTTTTTGTGTTTGTTACTCTCTTGTAACACCTCTAATCTTCGGCACTTTTATGACCTTATTGTGTTGCAAGTGCCGTAAAACTCTTACTAAAACAAAAACGATGCTATGGTATTGCCTGATGCACTCTGGTATTTGTGGTGTAGCCGTTGAGCACTTCGCTGTCGCACTTAAAAGAATCGAGTTCAATTTCTGAGTGCGGAGAATTTGTATTGAAAGTCATATCTTGGTCTTTCTGCTAGAATATTGTATTCCACCCAGCCTGGGCTGACCCTGACAGGCAGGAGGGAAAAATCCGTCTCCTAAAGGATCTAAATTGTGTTGATGGGAGTGTAAAAACACCTTTTTTTTAAAAAATATCAGAGGAACAGGCATTGTACAGTGAACTTACTACAATAATGTCCCAAGCTCAGACAAGCCATAATGGGTGGTTGGCGGGGTGGTTGCTCTGGTGCGGTTTGCTCTTTCTTTCCCGTCGAACATCTATCGTCCTTATTTCTTCGCCTTTTTTGCGTTTGCTACTCTCTTGTAATACCTCTAGTCTTTGACTCCTGTATGACCTTTTTTTTTTTTTGCAAGTGCTGTAGAAACCTTTCTAAAAACTAACAAGACGACAATCCGTAATCAAACCCATCATCATCATCATTTAAAAAAAAATAAGATAAAAGAATCCAGGTCACACACATATCCTTTTAAAAAAGAAAACTTGTTCAGAAAGCGAGGATGATGTCCCTTATACTCGTATACGTCCCCGTAAAAAAGGCCAGCACGCCGAAGACTAAGATCGCACAGTCCTTCACGAGCACAAGTTTTGGCACACCTCCCTCATCCTTGCTCAGGATCAACATCTCGGCCACAGGAGGGAAAATGAACACGATGAAAACCACGGTGAAGGATCCACACAGAGACATGGCCAGCTCCACGTTTGGGATGAGGGCCGCCACAAGGTCTGAGAACAGGTGAAGAATTTTAAAAATAATGATAATAATTGACAATAATAACAATACTAATGATAACTACACATTGTATTAATAATAATATCAACAATGACAATCATATATACCGGTATGGTTTACAGTAGCCCTCGATCCCGAAGGGAGAAAGGCAAGTTCTGTTCGCTTTACAAAATACAATAGTAACACATGAACAGTACATTGTGTTCCGACTATCTATTTATCCCCCCCTCCCTTTCTCTCTCTCTCTCTCTCTCTCTCTCTCTCTCTCTCTCACC
>NW_004797643.1:454648-457148 GCF_000002075.1 Aplysia californica | reverse complement strand
TATCTCGAGGGTGGTTGGAGGGTGCCTCTGGTAGGTTGTACTTCTTTACTTTCCCTCTTTCGTTTCTGTCTGTCTGTCTTACTTTTCCCCAGCCCTAAAAAAGGCCATTATTGTGTCGATGTACTTCTTTTTACTCAAACAAACAAACAAACAAACAAACAAACAAACTCTCTCTCTCTCTCTCTCTCTCTCTCTCTCTCTCTCTCTCTCTCTCTCTCTCTCCCAAAGCCTCTTCGCACTCTCCATCTCAGCTGTTTATGCCACTCCACGCATGTCCGTCCTTTCTGCCCCCCTCTCATCCTCATGCGTGTTGAAACACTTCACGCTCGGGGTCTAGATTCTAGAATTTATTAGTACAGCAGCTGACTCGCTATCTTGCGAAAACGCCGACGGACAGTCATAATCAGACCTATGTCGTACTCGGTTATTCCGAGTTAAGAGGCCTGAAACGGAAGAGAAATTGATCAACTTCCGGTTTGGGGTTGTTTTTTTCCTTTGTGGAGTTTTTTTTTTCTTCTGTCTTTTGAAGTTTTGATGCTTTTTGTTTCTTTCATATTGAAGTTTACTACACTGCTCAATATTATTCTATTTGATTTTTATTTATTTGTTAAGTTTGTGCGGCTTGACATAACATATTGCTTAACTGGGGAGCTTGTTTTCTCATTGTCGTGTTTCCACATCTTGAAGTTCTCAAGTTTTCACATTTTTGCAACGTACTGACTGATTGACTTTTTACATTTTGAATATAAGGAAAAGATGATAGTTGTTTGGGGGGGGGGGGGATTGTGCAATGATATCAACTCAAACTTGGAAATTTCCGACTTGTGTCTAGGTTTGATTGGCATTGACACACTTTATTTCATGCTTTGGTCAGCCTCTGGGATGACCTTGCCCTGTTTTGTCCCATGTCCGGAGACAGCGACTGAAGGGAGGTGCTCGTGTCTGTGATACGGGTAGTTGTCTGCTTGTCTGCATAATAGTTATTGAAGTACTAGTAGCCGACTACTCCTGAGATCTAGGAGGGACGGAAAAGAAATAGTAAAAGAAATCCTTACAACTCCTCTGATTCCAAACGTAATATAAATAATGAAAATATAATAATAGATGGATAGCATGTGCATACATGTAGTGTAAATTACCACTCAACAGCAAACTCTAAATCTTTATAGTTACCTCAGCAGACCTGGGAGTCATGGGAAGCATACAGGGCAAGCTACCATTTTTCGGCACTAAAACACTAACAAACTGACAAGATCTTTCGTTGTCTTTGGGCGGGTACCCATTCCTACTTGAGTGAAGTTAGGAAAATTCGTGTTAAAAGGGCCTTTCCCAAGGACCAACGTCGGGCCTGAGGCTCGAACCCACGAACCCGCAACCCAACTATTACAAGACCGGTAGCCCAACCACTTGACCAGAGACCGCAAATTTTTGTGGGCTCGCACGCTTTTCGCCCCATTGCTTTATCATGGTATTTATAATCATTGCACTTGACTTCCGACGTACTGACAATGTCTGTCCTTTGGAGCATATCAAGGGAGTCAAAGTCAGAAGGGAGGGTAGTGGGACTTGGGTATTCTACTTCCTCTATGTCTAAAGCCCAGGGAAAGCTGTATCATGTATACTGCTGTCGTCACGACACAAAAAGCCTTCACTTAATAATAAGCTTATACCGTTACCTTAAAATTACATAGTTCATTCTGAAACTTTCGGAAGATTTGAGTTACTAAGACCATGAGCCCAGAAACCAAATGTTTTACTTGATCTATCAAAATTGTAAGGCAATGTAAGATCATTCAGAGTCGTTATCAAGATGGGCTTAATAATAAAGTAGCCTGTTGCATTCGAAAAATTTTGACATGTTATGAATTTTTAAAAAGTCAAATTTCTCAAAATTAGGTACTGAGCAGATAGAACTTTGTGATTCTAGGGTAACGTTATGGTTGCGTGCAGCTTCCCAAGCTGTTTGGTTTTCCATAGACTTGTACATGTATTACAATATCCAAGACTGGGCACGGGCGCGCAATTTATTTGTAACTAGATGAAGGGCAAAGAGAGGGATGACTGAGCACTGTCATAAGTTTAAAGAGATAGTTTTAGTTTCCCTCTATGAAACTGGACCCTGGATCGGAACTGTGAGAATCTCTTGCACTCTGTCAATGTAGGACAGGCACCCTAATTAATTATGTCAGATACATGCCCTTTCCATTTTTGGTTTCGGTGATCATTAAAAAGCCAAAGTACAACATTTCACGTCACAATACCACAGAAAGTGTTTAGCAAAAACTTCTGGTCGTGGTGGGTTTGGTGGATGCTGTGGTGTGGTTTACTCCTTCTTTCCTACAAAAGATCGATGGTCTTTATCTCTCTTCTTTTTTCTTCTTCTTCTTCTTCTTTGGGTGTAACACCTCTAATCTTCTGCAATTGTATGACCTATTTGAATCTTCGTGCTTGGTCAGGGCGTGTGTGTTTGTGTGTGTGTGTGTGTGTGTGTGTGTGTGTG
>NW_004797643.1:451028-453472 GCF_000002075.1 Aplysia californica | reverse complement strand
ACACACACACACACACACACACACAAACACACACACACACAAATACACACGCACAAAAACAACAACTGACCATTCGTTAGGTAGGGTGACCAGCAGATTGCCTGTCACCTCGTCCCCCACGGAGAGATAAGCAAAGAATCCTATAGCACTGTTCAGACACAGAGTACAAGTCGTGGCCACCATCAGGAGACCGCACGCACCTCCGAAATCCCGGGGGTTCTTTGTCTTGTTGTGTACAGGGATAGTCTGTTGGGGAAAGAAAAAAAATAACAAAATACCTTTAATTTCATTTTTAGTTATGGAGTTTTGCAGCACTTGAAATAATGAAATGATTATTTACAATTAGTTTTATCATTAGTTTGAATTTTGCGACACTTGTAACACAAATAGGCCCTATAAGTGCCGAAGATAGGGGGTGTTACAACTTAACTATGTAAGTAAAACACAAAGAAAAGAAGGGGCAGAGATTAGGACGACATAATGTTTGATAGAAAGAAGCTATGCGTCTAGTTCTAATCTTCGGCACTTATAATTATATTATCCCTCTGTGTTTTCTTTAAGTTTTGTTTTGGGTTGTTGTTGTTGTTGTCGTGTTGTTGCTGTTATAGCTGTTGTTGTTGTTGATGATGGTGGTGGTGGTGTTATTGTTGCAGTGCTGCTGCTCCTGTTGTTGTCGTTTGCTTTGAAACTCTTCAAAAAACCAAACTAAGAATGTGTTTGTTACTCCCTTGTAACACCTCCAATCTTTGGTACTCATATGACCTTATTGTGTTGCAAGTGCCGTAAAACTCTTGCGAAAAAAACCCACGAAACTAAGAATAAGAATGACACAAGACGTTGTATGATGAACTAGGAATCACACTGACCATAGTGATGCCCTCCACGCTGAACACAGAGGATCCCACCAGGACAGGGAGCATCCACATGTCTGTGTTGATCAGGGGCACGTGAGAGACGGGCTGTAGGCTCCGGACACTCACTTGTAAGATGGTCACAGCACACACCTGGGGGACACACAATATTGCCTTATAAGTATAATATTGGAAATTAATGAAATGTTCCTTATCTCCTGGGTCTACCCTTTCCTTCCCCTCCTCCTCCTCCTCCTATTCTTTTCTTCCTCCTCCTACTCTTCTACCCACTACTCTTTCTCATACTCCTCCTTGTACTATTCCTCCTATAGCTGAAAAATCTGTATGGAGATGAAAAGCATTCTATCTGCGTTGCGTGGATGTTTCGAGTTATTGTTTTCTGTGGGTTCTATCCACAACACATTGTATGATGATCCGTGTTTTGTTCTGAAATGACTATTCAGCATCGAGAAAAATGCAACGGAAAAGGGTTTTATCTGTCTTTGTTTATGAAATTCCCAAATATTGACGTCCAATTTCTCAAATATCCTAAAATGCAAATATTCTGATTCGACGGCGTGCTTACCAAAATTCTATTGGCATTTAGAATTCCCTAACTTTGAAGTCCAATATCTCGAAAGTAGGCCCTGCTTAAAATGAAAAAAAAAATCTTAATAAGACGGTGCGCTAATTAAAATTATCGTTTAAAATTCACAAACTTTGACGTCCAATTCAAAAGTACTCCTTTTTAGTTTAGTTTTAGTAAGTGTTTTACGGTACTTGCAACTCACACAATAAGGTCATATATGTTCCGAAGATTAGCGGTGCTACGAGAGAGTAACAAAAAATTTTTAAAGAAGAAAGGGAGATAAAGACAACAAATGTTTGATGGAACAGGAAAGAAGAGCACCCGCTAATCACCCACAAAAGTATTCCTAAAATGCAGATAAAACTTGGTTAATCTCATAACACCTTGTTGTCAGATGCCAAGAATGCGTTTCCTCAATTGGTTACTTAAGAAACTATCATCTCACAAGACGCTTACTTAATGAGCTAAAACAATAACAACAGCAACAACTCCTACAGTAACAAAACCATCATCTCACAAGACGCTTTCTAAGTGAACTAAAGCAACAACAACAGCAACAACAACTACTACAACAATAACAAAATCGTCATCTCACAAGACGCTTACTCAGTGAGCTAAAACGACAACAACGGCAACAACTACAACAATAACAAAGCCATCATCTCACAAGACGCTTACTCAGTGAGCTAAAGCAACAACAACAGCAACAACAACAATAACAAAACCATTAACTCATAAGACGCTTACTCAATGAGCTAAAACAACAACAACAGCAACAATAACAGCAACAACAACTACTACAACAACAACAAAACCATCAACTCACAAGCGTGAAGATGTTCCCCAGCAGCGAGGCCCAGGCCAGCAGTTTGAGAGAGCGGAGCCACATGTAAGGGATGAGAGCCACACAGACCACTAGCTGCGTCATCGCCATGGACAACGGGTAGTTGGTGATCAGTCGGACCAGCTCCTGGAACATGCCGTCAGACAGGATTGTAGAGGTT
>NW_004797643.1:447889-450021 GCF_000002075.1 Aplysia californica | reverse complement strand
GCTCACACACACACACACACACACACACACACACACATAGGCTACACCTCCTCCAAAGTACTCAACTCCACCCAATGTTATTATTTCAAGAGTCGCGCAATGATCAAATTAAATTCGTGGAGAATCTGAGGCTACACCTTTTAAAAAAATAAAAATAAAACCGACGCAGGTTGTCACAGGCTAAAAGCTTTGATGTTCTTTTTACACGCCAAACGTTAATAAAGAAAAAATCATTTGCTAGCAGTAGTAACTTTCAGATCTGCACATGCGCAGAAGATCCAGTCAACTTTATGTATTAACATTAATCGATATTAGTCCTTGTTTTTATTATGAACTATAGGTATACATTTAGAGGGGTGGGCGATGCTGTACATGTGTTTATATGACTGTTGAGTCGAAATATGCACACATTCAAATAAAAGATAAATGCAGATGCTTTTTTACGCCCTCATCGACAAAATTTAGATCAATCAGGAAGCGAGCATCCGGTCCTATTTGTCAGGGCCAACCTGGGCTGAAGGGGATACAACAATGTTCCTGCAGAAAGACCGAGATACTCGATAAAGATTTTTCCCCCATTTGGGAATCGAACTTGGGTCTCCTGCGTGCAACAGCGAAGTGCTTGACTACTGCACCACAGACGGCAATAGCACAAATTCAAACCCCGATTAGTACTTTACTTTACTTTTATCCGCCGCTTATACCCTTTTGCGTGTCGTGGGAAGAAAGAGACGCCTCTCTGTCGCCAGCAGGAGAGCTTGGGTCAGGGGGATGCCGTGGGTGTTTAATGTTTCCCTGACTCCATCTATCCAGGTCTTTCTCGGTCGCCCTCTAGCCTTGTTGCCATCGAATTTTAGGAGGTAGGCACGTTGTGCTGGATGGTGTGTTGGTAATCGTAGGAGATGTCCAAACCATTTGATTCTGTTGGATGTGTTTCACGACATCATTTGTGCCCACCATTTCTCGGATTACACAGTTTCTAATTTTGTCTCGCCTGGTCTTATTTACTGCTTTTTTAGGGCATCACATTTCACATGTTGTAATTTTTTGCTCTAATGTCTTGTTCTTGTCCATGTTTGGCATTGATAGGTGAGTGTTGGGATGGATATGGTGTTGATCATTTTGAGTTTTGTTGTCATGGGGAAGTTAGGATGTTTCAGTAGTGGAGTAAGCTGGTAACTAACATTATTGGCCTTTTGTACTCGTGTTTCAATTTCTCTGTTCAGTCACCCATCCTCTGTAAATATACTTCCGAGGTACTTAAATTCTTGGAACTGTCTGAGACTGATGTTGTTGATGTGTATCCTGAGTGGTTCTGGCTTTCTGTTTACCTTCATTGTCTCTGTTTTGTTGATGTTGATATTCATGTCGTAGTTGTTACATTCTTCGTTTAATCTGGTGGTGTGGTGTTGGAGACTTCGTTCATCTTTGTGTGTCAGGCTTTGGTCATCAGCGAAGAGTAATTCATTTAGGGCGTCTGGTTCTGTGTTGGCCTCTTTTGTAATTCTATCCATATATATGATAAATAGTAGTGGTGATAGGACACAACCTTGTCTTACTCCGGATATTATCTCGAACCATTTTGTGAGTCCCTCTGACGTTCTTACTGTACTTATGCTGTTCTCGTAAATGGTATGGATGTTATCTAGAAGTTGGCCTCTTACAGTGTAGTTTTCGAGTTCTTTCCACAGCTTGTTTCTGTTCACTCTGTCGAACGCTTTCTCCTGAAACTAAATCCATTTCTGAAAAAGGTTCTTCTTTTCTTTAACGGCCTCCTTAACGTTGTCATTCCACCATGGTGTTACCTTAACGTATCCTCTCCCAATTCTCTTCTTTCCACATACTTTTACCAGTGTTTCTGTTAGTAAGTTTTTAAAGAGAGTTCATGTTTATTCAAAAATTCATAGAAATGGATGGTGTCTTGGTTTTCTAGTCTCTTTGTGATCTCGTCCTCAACTTTCTGCACATTGCCCTCTTCATTGAGTTTTCGTAAATTAATTTTCTCTGAATGTTTCTTCTGTTTTCGCATGGGTCTTTTTTCTCTTTACTCGTCATCATCATCCTAGCAGGTTGGCAGCGGATTATTTATTGCTAAAAACATAAAAAGAAGAAAGAAACGGACACTGATAAGT
>NW_004797643.1:444795-447001 GCF_000002075.1 Aplysia californica | reverse complement strand
TCTCTCTCTCTCTCTCTCTCTCTCTCTCTCTCTCTCTCATGTTACTTACTGACTGTAGCATTGTTCCTATGATCTTAATGTAGAAACATAAAAAGCCAATCTGACACATGACGATGAAGCATAACGTTGTCTTCCTGTGGGAGGAAAAGAATAAGCAAAACTAATTAATTAAGCAGCCAGGTAATGAGATTAGCTTAGAAAACGGGGGTGGTTGGCGGGTCCACTGGTGGAGTTTGCTCCTTATTTCCTATCACACATCCATTATTCTTAGTTTTCCTCTTTCTTTCCCTTGAAGGTATGCTCTTATAACACCGTCAATTTTTGACAGTTCTATGACCTATTTGTGTTGAAAGTGCCATCAAAGTCTTACTAAAAATTAAAACAATCTTATAATGTAAGATAGTCGGAAACAACCCAGTTTTCGTCTTTGCCAGGCTAAGAGTTGGTGTTTAGGAGTCAAACTTCTACACGGGAACTAAACTTCGTGACGCAAAAACACATAAATTTTAACATTTTCTAAAAGTGTGTTCGATTTACTCCCATTTTCTCTTTCTGATTTCAATATCATTTCATTTTCTGTTAAATTGTTTGCGTTCAAAGTTATACAAATAGGTGACTGACCTTATCCAAGAAGCCATCCGTCTGCAGTGCCTGTACTCTGTATGCAGCAGAACACACTCCTCCATCAAATGCTCAAAGTGCATATTGGTTCTTCCTGTTCTGGAAAAAAAATCAAATCCAGGTGTTTTTACGTCTACATCGACACAATTTTGATCAATTAGGAGGCGTGCTCCAGACCTGATTGTCAGGGAAAACCTGGACTGAGAGGGATACAACATCCCAGCGGAAAGACAAAGATACTGGATATAAATTTGCCCCTATTCTGGAATCGTACTCGGCTCTTCTGCGTGCGACGGCGAAGCCCCCAATCGCTTAGTGCTCCTTGTTTCTGTTAGACATCAAGGACAGGTGCATTTCTTTCTAAAGTACAATGTGTTTGCGACTTCTCAAAATGTGCAATGATCAATATCTCTTTTATGAGGTAGCGAATATATTCTGTGTCCTTTCAGCAGCAGACCAAAGGCAATGTTGTGGTACATTTCAAACCATCATACACAAATCAGAAACAAGATTTTGCACATTTCATTGTATGCATGGTGTTGCATGCCTTTTTTAAGTTTCAAGTAAGGAAAACAGAACTGAAGAAACTGCATGAACAACAAAGTTGTTCTTCATTTTCAAAGGACTTCCAGTCTTCAGGCGTTGTCGAATGATCAGAAAGTTAAAGCTTGACGAATCAACGACACTATTCTGAGGAGGCACTCCGTTAGCTCAGTCCGTTGGCACCATGCTGGACTTCGGAACTGATGACGCTGGTTCGAATCCCAGACTGGGCGGCCTTGAACCCGTAGTGTGAAGCTCTGTGTTTTCATCCCTTTTGGTTTGGTCCTGTCAGAGAGGGGCGTTAAATGTATTTGGAAGTTCCGCCTCTTAAGTTGATAGGGGAGTTAAAACCCTCCACTTACTTACTTTTACATTTCTGAGAGGAAGTCCAGATCTCAGAGTCACATTCCACAACACAGGTAACATTTTGTTCTTAACAAACCCGACATATAATAATAGACAGCATTTGTATAGCTCAAATTCCTGCTCTCTGGCGGGCTCAGTGCCCTGTACAATCCATAATATTAATATCATT
Organism: Aplysia californica; assembly: GCF_000002075.1. Taxonomy (NCBI): domain Eukaryota; kingdom Metazoa; phylum Mollusca; class Gastropoda; order Aplysiida; family Aplysiidae; genus Aplysia; species Aplysia californica. Next base: position 445,302 of record NW_004797643.1, on the reverse strand, counting down.
ACCCCTACAGACCTGATAGCATTCTGAAACAGTCTTAACTTCCCAGGAAGCATACAGTACAAGCTGCCATTTTAAAGGCGCTAAAGCACAAACATATTGTCTGTGTACTGCCTTTTGCGTGGATATGTTCCACAGACGAGTTATAATCCTAGATCTGGCACTGTTATGGCCATTTAGTTCCAAATAGAGCTTGATTTTTCGTTCAGAGGTTAACCGGAATTGCGTCATAATGCATAGTCTTGGAAGTTATAATACAAGGCTATGACGTGTTCAGTGGTTTCATTCAAAGACCCTAGCAGAAAAGAATGTTAAAAGCAAAGAAAGCAGCCTATGTTTTACATTGTTGTGCCACGACACGGTGGAGTCAGGCTCTCTTTGATTTCGGTTACAGGGAGTTATAGGGTTAATCTTAAAGCCTGTTCATTTGCCATGTTTCTAATGAAAAAAAGCCCAGATTGAATAGAAGTCATGAACATTTGTGAGTCAAGTTGGTGGGGTTGGTGGGGG
>NW_004797643.1:442751-444311 GCF_000002075.1 Aplysia californica | reverse complement strand
TGATGATGATGATGATGATGATGATGATGATGATGATGATGATGATGATGATGGTGATGATGATGGTGGTGGTGGTGATGATGATGATGCCTTTTTGTTTCCTAAATGGGCCTGGTGGAATCCACGGTGAAATCTTCGAGCGAGAGTGAGGCTCTTTTTCGGCTTCATTTTCATTTTACTCAGAGGCACCTCCACTCGTCCAAATAACTCCATTGTAATTTCTATTGTTCCTGGACATTCAAACATATGTTTGACATAATCATTTTCATGGTTGCATCTCCGGCAACGTGGGTTGAGCTCTTCATTTACAAAGTTCTGATACCATCTCATGCTCCAATGAAGGTCCGATCACAGCCTCACTAGCTCAACCTGGTCACAGTGACATGTGATAAACTGTTCCTACTTATTGAAGTACTCAGAATACACATCCTCCGGGTGGTGGTACTCAGCTCTGCACGGTGGGCTTCTGATTCCCCTCTTGATCTCTGGAACAACTCCTCTGTGTCATCTGTCTCCTTCAATCTCCCTGGCTTCATTGGCAGCTTGGTCTGCTACCTCATTTCCTTCGATTCCAACATGGCTTGGAATCCACTGGATCTTTATTGTGGCTGTGCTTTCACTGAACTTGCGGCGCAAATCCTTTATAACTGATCTGTTGCCTAGCAGTCCTTTGCAGAAGGACTGACTGTCAGTAAAGATCAGCACATTGGTTTTACTTTGTCAACAATCCATTGCGCAGCAGACAGCATTGCCTGGCATTCCTCATCATAAGATGATGTGAGGAATACACTTTAAGTTCTAATGATTTCTGTTCGTGACGATTCATTATTCATTATCACTACTGCTGCTGCTCCACCTTTGCGGCATCCTGTGACAGCCGATCCATCAGTGAAAATTGTCACATCGGCTCCAACCTCCTTGATTACATCCTCTGCAGCTTCGCCTGTCTTTACAGGGTCGTCATCTTTGCTCTTCACTCTTCTCAATTCTGTAAGGATTTCGGTTTAGCCCTTTGTCTCAAATGGACAAGCACTCACCAGATTGATTAGCCATCGATTCTCTGCTTCAGGGTGGGGGGAGGGGGAGTGTGATCTGCTAGGTCGGTGCCCATCCAATGTGGTGTAGTGCTCAGTTCTGGTCTCATAGCGCAGTGCTTCTGTAGGTGTTGTTTTCAGGTGACCTGGTGCAAGACGGAGGGCTTTGTTTTGTATTCTGTCCAGGGCCTTTGCACTGGTCTCACTCAGCCAAGGTTGCCATACTGGGGCAACATAATTCATCTTGCTTTTCACAAACATTTGATATACCTTCTTCACCGACACCTTACCTCACCCCCATGATGATGATGATGATGATGATGATGATGATGATGATGATGATGATGATGATGTTTTACAAATGGAAGGAAAAACTAGAGTTCAAAAAACCATAAACTCAGACCAGCATCAAAGTGAAACATAGATCTAAATATCTGGATTCAGGAAAAGACGACAGCGGCATGCAAGACTTTTGTTCATAATATTTCGTACTATTTAAAAATTGTGTGACATTTTCAGCCCCCCC
>NW_004797643.1:441076-442651 GCF_000002075.1 Aplysia californica | reverse complement strand
CCCCCCACAACGTTCTTTAGTGCTACTACTCTTTGAGTACATTTTTCATCGGTCAGAGGCAGAACAAACTAAACAATAACGCTAAGATCTAGTTGTAATGGTGGATTTCTTAAATGATTTGAAAACACCATATTATTACTATTAACTTGCTTTTTCTAGAAATGGACCAATACAAAATATCACACTTATTGCAGTGCGTCACCCATGGCTACATATACGGAAACGGCTTATTTCTAGGTTTAGTGTTAGTATAAGAGTTTTATGGTCACATCTACTGGTTGTACACTTGATGATGGACAATTCGTTGGATCAAATACGAAGTAGCCAGCGGTCAAACACTGTGACCATGCCCGCTTCTATTCAGCCAGTGTTCTTAGCGCAGGATTTGTTAAGAGCACGATGTCTTCTTCGTTTTCAAATCCTTGACTCCTTAGAAGTTCTTTGATTCTGACGCTGGCTACATCGGATTTAAAAATGCTTTGAGATCAGCGGCTTTATGTTTAATCGAAATAAATAGTTCTGTAAGTATTTAAAAGTTCATCCCTGTAAAATACAAACTGTTGGTTTTACTGAAAGGGGGGAACTTTCTTCTGGGATAGATTACGTGGGGCTACACAACACAAAACTAAACCGAACAGGGGCGAGCGCGAATTCTGAAAAACACGCCCCCAACACACAGAGCAGTAAAGCGTCGTCATTTTAAGATAATTAGAACATCATTATCAAAATCGTATTCTTTAAAATATTGACTGGGATGTTTGCAAAGAGTTTGTTTTCTTGGTAAAACATTTAGTGTTTTGGTCTTCCTATAAAATTGTAAAAACTGCACATACTGTACTTTTTAAAGGACGGCACATTGTAGGTCGTCCTTAGCTTACTTTCGTTGACAGTACACGCATAAGGCCTACATGTGTTACTCACACAGACGATGCAGTTGCGAGATTACCAATAAAAGTAAATTATTAAAACAATCGTAATGACTCATAGACTATTGTTTGGATCAAATCGACAAATTTTTCTTCTATCATACCACAGAAATGCCTGTTTGTTGTATGCAAATTATGTGCCACACCCGCATTGCTGGTGAAGGGCTAGAGCTAATCGATTGGTTGCAACTGATTAAGGTTATTGTGGGAAAATAACGGTGGGGGCAAATCTTGGGTAGGAGGTATTTTCCGGGGCGTGATGAATTAATTATGTCAACTCAAAACTCTAAAGACGCAAGAAGAGACGGGTAGAGAAATGAATATGTGAGAGTAGCTGCTGGCTCTGAGTCCTGCTAGCATTTTCACAGAAAAACAAAGAATAAAATGGTTTGGCCATCTGCTACAAATTAAGTCATCTTGTCAGCCAGCCTCGAAAGCACATAACTCCACGTATTCAGGCTACAAAGGGAGAAGTAGGCCACGTGGGAGAGGGTTTATGTGAGTCAGGGGAACCCTAAGAGACTAAATTAATCTCAACTGACAGAGCTTCAGAGTTGACCTAGCAACGGCAACAGGGGATTTAAAAATACATTATGTAATAGTGGTAAAGCGCGGTGTGTGTGTGTGTGTGTGTGTGTGTGTGTGTGTG
>NW_004797643.1:439732-440937 GCF_000002075.1 Aplysia californica | reverse complement strand
GGGGGGAGAGATGTCATCCACCATTGTTTGTGAAAGTTTGTACCGAATGGACACACACAGCATCGTGGCGTAATGGTTCTGTGCTTTTCCTTCAACGAAGAAGAGGTGCGGGTGGTTGGCAGGGATTCTGCCGTGGCCCTCTCATTCTTTCCTACCAAACTTAATGATATATCGTCCTTATCTCTCCGCTTTCTTTTCAGTGTGTATGTTGTTCTCTAGTAACACCTCTGATTTTTACCTATTCGTGCTTTAAGGGCTGTAAACTTTTACTAAAACTAAAACTAAGAAGAAGTGGCTTTGTTTCCAGGGCGTGAAATTTGTTTTGTTATCGATATCGAGTATTTTCGTCTTCTTTTTCGATTCTGTAAGTATATCTCCCCTGCTTACAAAGAAAACGCAGTCTGCTTCTTTAAAATATCTATACTGTGTTGAAGGGGGGGGGAGCTTAAAAGAAAATTTAAATGTCATCTATTTACGATAAATGGACCCCAGCAGGCTCACAAGATACAAACTCTTGAAGAGTAGATAGAATCTAGTACGTTTATTTAGTGTTTCACTGGCTTCTCCAGTGTCTGTGGTGTAGCGGCTAGGCGCTTCAGTGTCACAAGCAGGAGACCCGAGTTCGATTCCCGAGTGGGGAAAAAATAATTGTATTGAGTATCTCGGCCGTTCTGCTGGGGTGTTTTATTCTAGCATCTGCGTTTGTTGCCTTTTTTTTTTGTCCAAAAGTTGCCACAAAATTGCCAAAAGTTGCCATAAAAGTTGCCTTTAATTTTCAAGCTTTCTACTCTCTGTGACGACGCATAGCAAATATGTTGATAGAGGTAACTTGATCTTAAGCACCAGAATTTCTTGTGCTGTTTTAAGCATTCAGAAATTCAATTTTTGTAGCCACACAGAGTGTAAAAACGTGAAAAATACAGGTTTTACAACAGGAACAAATCAAAATTAGAGCAGTACATCAACAATCACAGTAATTTTCAAATAAGGGTGTGTGTCCACCTATCCAAAGATTGGCCGTTTTAACCTTAAGCGTGTGTAATTCAAGAAAAAGTACAGAAAATTACATGTTAATTATGGAATCACACGCAATGGGCCTGCCAGTGTCAGTATTCAGTTTTGGTGGAGACACGTTCTAACATAACACATTGCACAAAAAAGGTAGGAACAACATCAAATTAAATTACATTCCATATATATATATA
>NW_004797643.1:436890-438328 GCF_000002075.1 Aplysia californica | reverse complement strand
GGATAGAGTGAGAGAGAGAGGGATAGAGCGAGAGTGAGAGAGAGAGAGAGAGAAGGGGGAGAGAGTCGGTAGAAAACAGCACCTGTAGAGGAGAAATGGCCGCACTACTCACATTATCTTTTGAATCATCAAGTCGTGTCATTAAAAGAAGCGGGCCATTATTGTGCGGTCAATATCGCTTTTAAAAACTAGTCCGTTACTTGAAACTTGTTGTAAATAACATTTATGAAGAAAAGTTTTTTTTCAATCTAACCTCAATTGTTGGGTGGAAAAATTTGATTAAGTTAAGACTAATTGAAACAAACTGCTGTGCAAAGTATGGGTGACATCGATTCACCAGTTAAAGAGATATTTGTGGATAACTATAACTGTGCTCCCAAGCAAAACTTCGAGCAATGCAGCAAAGAAGAAACCCAAAGCCCCATACGCGATGAGCCCAAAGACTCTGTCACGGTCCTTCAATCCAACTATAAGCATAAACAGCTAACCAGCACTGAGTATCGCATCTTTGTCTTTTATGCCTGCAACTGATACAAAACTTCTTGACTTTGTATCACCTTCACTCCGTTCTGTATTTGAACACTTAATTGATGTATTCTCTTTATTTTGATAATGAAACTGTCGTATTCTAACAGAAAGTGATGATGATGATGACGATGATGATGATGATGATGATGATGATGATGATGATGATGATGATGATGATGATGATGATGATGATGATGATGTACCAACAGCCCTCCACTCCGAATTATAGAGGCCATGCCGAGCATGCTTGGTCCAGTGAACAGTTTGAACAGATGGACTAAAGTCTGCATGTTGCTGAAGAAATAAAACAAAGCATTTTCCACGATAATTTTGTGTTATTTGATTAATGAATTATAATGAGTATGTGCGTATTTTCTGTGTGTATGCGATTATGTATGTAATTGTGTGTGTTTGTATGTGTGTATGTGTGTGTGCGCGCGCGTGCGTGCGTGCGTGTGTGTGTGTGTGTATGTGTGTGTATGTGGTAAGTGTGTAAGTGTGTAAGTGTGTGTAAGTGTGTATGTGTGGGTGTCTACATGAGTATGTGCGTGTTTGTTTGTGTGTGTGTTTGTGTGTGTGTGTGTGTGTGTGTGTGTGTGTGTATGTGTGTGTATGTGTGTGCGTGTGTGTGGTGAGATGGAGAGAGAGAGAGAGAGAGAGAGAGAGAGAGAGAGAGAGGGGGGGTAGACAGAAACAAAAACAGAGAACGAGAGAAAGAGGGACGTGGGGATATTGGAACGGGGCATAATTCACGAATAATTCAAGCAAGAATAGGAAGAGAGGGGACAGGAGCCGACTCTGATCCGACGTTTTTTTATGTTAGGAAGAGAGGGGGATGACGTGGAGAAATAAAGACATAGATGATTGAGAGAGAGGGGGGGGGAGAGAGAGAGTGAGAAAAAGAGACAGA
>NW_004797643.1:433828-436790 GCF_000002075.1 Aplysia californica | reverse complement strand
GGGGGGCTGTCCTAAAAAAAACTATGAAAAACAGAAAATGTTGACAGTGTTGTTTTAGTGGCGTGCCTGTTTCATCCAGGAAAATATTTTACACCTTTGCTGGTTATGCGTCAGTCAGAAATGTCCCATTAAAACCCCTTTTCCGTCCTTTTTACCGCATCGGCCGTTGACTCATCCCTCATAAACGAAGCCAGCATATTCACAGTACGCCAAACTGTCTATGAATATATAAATTTATATTTAAAAAGTGAAACTTATTGCAGTTTTCTTTTCCAGCTTTCCATTACACATCGACTAGCCGTTAACTGAAGCTAAATTTATTTTGAAACTTTCGGGAAAGCTCCCTATCATGCAGCGGAGTCTGTGGTGCAGCGGTTAAGCACTTCGCTGTCGCAAGCAGAAGACTCGAGTTCGATTCCCGAGTAGGGATGCATTTTTTTCATCGAGGGTCTCGGTCTTTCAGCTGGGATGTTAGTCTCGGGTTTACGACCGGCAGGGTCAGAATCCCCCTTCCTGAATAATCTAACGTGTGCCGAGGGGGGGGGGGGGGCATAAAAACGCCTAAGTGTACATTTAAAAAGAATTATTTTCACCCATCCTGTTGTATCAGAGAATGTCACTTTCTTGGCGTGTTATTGTGAAAGTAAATCTTCTGTAACCCTTCAGCATAATATTTTTGATTATTCAGGAGGCGGGCTTCCGCCTCTGCCTGTCAAGGCCAACCCGGGCTGAGAAGGATACAACATCCCCGCAGAAGGGCCGAGGTACTTTATAGATTAATATTCTCCCCACTCGGGAATCGAACTTGGATCTCCAGCTTGCGACAACGAAGCGCCTAACTGCTTCACCACAATCGCCAGTATCACAGTTGTGTGGGGAAAAAAACCGACATAAACAACAACATCAACGACAGCAACAACAGCGTATGGAGAAAGTGTTAAATCTCGATTTATAGAGACAGGGTGAAATCTCAGTATGTGAAGAAAGGGTTGAATCTGAATGTGTCGAGAAAAAATGGTTAAATCTGAATGTGTCGAGAAAAAATGGTTAAATCTAACCATAAGATCGGGTACAGAAAAACCAACGTCACGACTTACTTGAGTTTCTCGCCATCACCGCTCGGATCATGTGGGTCGTGCTCCCATTCAAGGGCAACTTTCTTCCCGAGGTTTGGACCTCCAACCCCTCCACGTTCTGCCGTGATTCCTTTGCGGAGAGCTGATCCTGGGTAGACATTGGGCTGCATCCCTTTAGAAGGAAAGTATTTCTCATGTTCTCTGTGGGTAGGAAAGCTTTCACTAAGCAGAGACAGTTCCTCTGAGTCGGAAGGATAAAGGGGAAAAGTGTCCTCGAAATTCTCGTCTACGCTCTCCAACATCACCACTTCCTTGTGTGCAGACGACATCATTGTTACCTACGTCACAGAAACGCCTGTCAAACTTGGCAAATGAAAACAGTTAAGTTCTTAAGTCAGTGAACACGCCTTATTTTTTTAGCACTTTTTAAAAAGTAAAAAGAAGTATAAGTGTTATTTTTATACAGTCTGTTCAATTATGTTTTCATTCTATCTGAAACCTATACATATAAAGAAGGCAACAATAATATGCACACCATAACAATTCGGGTTTCTGATAAACAAAGTGCGCATGATTGTTTGAAATGTGCCGCAGCGAAAAGAGTTGGCTGCGTCATGACCTTACGTCCGCAGCCGATGGGACATAATACACTTATGTCCGCAATGTTCTTAATAAAAGAGTTGACGACAAGTAATATCTATAATTATTTTCTGCTTGATGTGTTTTGCTGTCTTTTTGCTTGGCCAACGTTTTCGAGGAAGCCCTGGAGTTTTTAGAACTGAAACGAATAGAACAATAATTCCTACTGTATTCTGTTTGACTTGCGAACACAGGAGGACTATATTTTATTTTAGTTTTAGTAAGGGTTTTGTGGCACTGGCAACCCAAATAGGCCATACAAGTGTCGAAACTTAGAGAGAAACAGACAAAGAAAAGGAGGAGAGATAAGGATGATGATAGAATTTTGACAGCAAAAAAGGAAGCAGGCCACACCATAGCACCAGCCAACACAAGGACTGTAAAGAAACTGGTGAAATTGTATAGGTTTAATGCCCCTATCAACACTGTTAAGCTACTTAGGAGGCGGAACCTCCTAGTTTTACGGCCATCATTGAAAGGAACGAATAAATGACAAATTCGTGTAAAACGTCTTTCCCAAGAACAGAACGTCGGACCGAGCTGTAAGTCACGGTCATACGGGTCGGTTTACTTGCCAGATTGAGGGCGCAAAACGGCTATCGTGGCACAAGCCGATCGCGCCCGACTCGTCGGCTCAAAAACAATATTTCATTAAGTCAAGCTGCTGCATAATAAGAAGGAAAGTGTTGATTGGAACCCACCGGGTAAAAGATCAAGGGGAAAACCTCATGGAACCTTGAGAAGAGTCACAGAAATTGATTTGTAGAAAAGTGGGAAGACACGGAGTGACATCAAGCATCTAGCCCAGGATAGGAAAAGGTGGAAAGTGTTTGTTCGTGGCATATAACCTGATCCATGGTGAGAAAGGCAATGATGATGACGATGATGATAAACTGAAATTCAAGAACACCTCGGTTGCAAGGGATTTGAACCAACGTCGCAAGTCTAGTGGTTAGATTACCGGACTCGCAATCGTGAGTTCGGGGTTCAAGCCTAAGGCCTGACATTGTTTCCTTGAGAAAGGCACTATACACACATTTTCCTCACTTCATCCTGGTCGGAATGTTTACCAGGACATAGACAGCGAAAGATCTTGTCAGAGGGTTAGTGTTTTGGCGCCTCTTAATGGCAGCATGCACTATGTTTCCCAGGAAGTTGAAACTGTTTCAGAATTATGTATTATATATATATTTATATATATATATATATATATATATATATATATATATATATATATATATATATAT